>NW_027257963.1:0-312198 GCF_045791955.1 Oncorhynchus clarkii lewisi
TCATGGACCTGAGTTTATACTCACTGGTAACTCAACATGGACCTGAGTTTATACTCACTGGTAACTCAACATGGACCTGAGTTTATACTCACTGGTAACTCAACATGGACCTGAGTTTATACTCACTGGTAACTCATTATGGACCTGAGTTTATACTCACTGGTAACTCAACATGGACCTGAGTTTATACTCACTGGTAACTCAACATGGACCTGAGTTTATACTCACTGGTAACTCAATATGAACCTCAAAGTTTATTCTCACTGGTAACTAAACATGGACCTGAGTTTATAGTAACTGGTAACTCAACATGGACCTGAGTTTATACTCACTGGTAACTCAACATGGACCTCAGAGTTTATACTCACTGGTAACTCAACATGGACCTGAGTTTATACTCACTGGTAACTCAATATGAACCTCAGAGTTTATTCTCACTGGTAACTAAACATGGACCTCAGAGTTTAGAGTAACTGGTAACTCAACATGGACCTGTGTTTATACTCACTGGTAACTCAACATGGACCTGAGTTTATACTCACTGGTAAGTCAACATGGACCTGATTTTATACTCACTGGTAACTCATCATGGACCTCAGAGTTTATACTCACTGGTAACTCAACATGGACCTCATAGTTTATACTCACTGGTAACTCAACATGGACCTGAGTTTATACTCACTGGTAACTCAACATGGACCTGAGTTTATACTCACTGGTAACTCAACATGGACCTCAGAGTTTATACTCACTGGTAACTCAAAATGGACCTGAGTTTATACTCACTGGTAACTCAACATGGACCTCAGAGTTTATACTCACTGGTAACTCAACATGGACCTGAGGTTATTCTCACTGGTAACTCAACATGGACCTCAGAGTTTATACTCACTGGTAACTCAACATGGACCTCATAGTTTATACTCACTGGTAACTCAACATGGACCTGAGTTTATACTCACTGGTAACTCAACATGGACCTGAGTTTATACTCACTGGTAACTCAACATGGACCTGAGTTTATACTCACTGGTAACTCAACATGGACCTGAGTTTATACTCACTGGTAACTCATTATGGACCTGAGTTTATACTCACTGGTAACTCAACATGGACCTGAGTTTATACTCACTGGTAACTCAACATGGACCTGAGTATATACTCACTGGTAACTCAATATGAACCTCAGAGTTTATTCTCACTGGTAACTAAACATGGACCTCAGAGTTTATAGTAACTGGTAACTCAACATGGACCTGTGCTTATATTCACTGGTAACTCAACATGGACCTGAGTTTATACTCACTGGTAACTCAACATGGACCTGAGTTTATACTCACTGGTAACTCAACATGGACCTCAGAGTTTATACTCACTGGTAACTCAACATGGACCTGAGTTTATACTCACTGGTAACTCAACATGGACCTCAGAGTTTATACTCACTGGTAACTCAACATGGACCTGAGTTTATTCTCACTGGTAACTCAACATGGACCTCAGAGTTTATACTCACTGGTAACTCAACATGGACCTCATAGTTTATACTCACTGGTAAATCAACATGGACCTGAGTTTATACTCACTGGTAACTCAACATGGACCTGAGTTTATACTCACTGGTAACTCAACATGGACCTCAGAGTTTATACTCACTGGTAACTCAAAATGGACCTGAGTTTATACTCACTGGTAACTCAACATGGACCTGAGTTTATTCTCACTGGTAACTCAACATGGACCTCAGAGTTTATACTCACTGGTAACTCAACATGGACCTCATAGTTTATACTCACTGGTAACTCAACATGGACCTGAGTTTATACTCACTGGTAACTCAACATGGACCTGAGTTTATACTCACTGGTAACTCATCATCTACCTGAGTTTATACTCACTGGTAACTCAACATGGACCTGAGTTTATACTCACTGGTAACTCAACATGGACCTGAGTTTATACTCACTGGTAACTCAACATGGACCTGAGTTTATACTCACTGGTAACTCATTATGGACCTGAGTTTATACTCACTGGTAACTCAACATGGACCTGAGTTTATACTCACTGGTAACTCAACATGGACCTGAGTTTATACTCACTGGTAACTCAATATGAACCTCAGAGTTTATTCTCACTGGTAACTAAACATGGACCTCAGAGTTTCTACTAACTGGTAACTCAACATGGACCTCATAGTTTATACTCACTGGTAACTCAACATGGACCTGAGTTTATACTCGCTGGTAACTCAACATGGACCTCAGAGTTTATACTCACTGGTAACTCAACATGGACCTGAGTTTATACTTACTGGTAACTCAACATGGACCTGAGTTTATACTCACTGGTAACTCAACATGTACCTGAGTTTATACTCACTGGTAGCTCAACATAGACCTCAGAGTTTATACTCACTGGTAACTCAACATGGACCTGAGTTTATACTCACTGGTAACTCAACATGGACCTGAGTTTATATTCACTGGTAACTCATTATGGACCTGAGTTTATACTCACTGGTAACTCAACATGGACCTGAGTTTATACTCACTGGTAACTCAACATGGACCTGAGTTTATACTCACTGGTAACTCAATATGAACCTCAAAGTTTATTCTCACTGGTAACTAAACATGGACCTCAGAGTTTATAGTAACTGGTAACTCAACATGGACCTGTGTTTATACTCACTGGTAACTCAACATGGACCTGAGTTTATACTCACTGGTAAGTCAACATGGACATGAGTTTATACTCACTGGTAACTCAACATGGACCTCAGAGTTTATACTCACTGGTAACTCAACTTGGACCTCATAGTTTATACTCACTGGTAACTCAACATGGACCTGAGTTTATACTCACTGGTAACTCAACATGGACCTCAGAGTTTATACTCACTGGTAACTCAACATGGACCTCATAGTTTATACTCACTGGTAACTCAACATGGACCTGAGTTTATACTCACTGGTAACTCAACATGGACCTCAGAGTTTATTTTACTCACTGGTAACTCAACATGGACCTGAGTTTATACTCACTGGTAACTCAACATGGACCTGAGTTTATACTCACTGGTAACTCAACATGGACCTGAGTTTATACTCACTGGTAACTCATTATGGACCTGAGTTTATACTCACTGGTAACTCAACATGGACCTGAGTTTATACTCACTGGTAACTCAACATGGACCTGAGTTTATACTCACTGGTTACTCAATATGAACCTCAAAGTTTATTCTCACTGGTAACTAAACATGGACCTCAGAGTTTATACTAACTGGTAACTCAACATGGACATGTGTTTATACTCACTGGTAACTCAACATGGACCTGAGTTTATACTCACTGGTAACTCAACATGGACCTGAGTTTATACTCACTGGTAACTCAACATGGACCTCAGAGTTTATACTCACTGGTAACTCAACATGGACCTCGTAGTTTATACTCACTGGTAACTCAACATGGACCTGAGTTTATACTCACTGGTAACTCAACATGGACCTCAGAGTTTATACTCACTGGTAACTCAACATGGACCTGAGTTTATTCTCACTGGTAACTCAACATGGACCTCAGAGTTTATACTCACTGGTAACTCAACATGGACCTCATAGTTTATACTCACTGGTAACTCAACATGGACCTGAGTTTATACTCACTGGTAACTCAACATGGACCTGAGTTTATACTCACTGGTTACTCAATATGAACCTCAGAGTTTATTCTCACTGGTAACTAAACATGGACCTCAGAGTTTATACTAACTGGTAACTCAACATGGACATGTGTTTATACTCACTGGTAACTCAACATGGACCTGAGTTTATACTCACTGGTAACTCAACATGGACCTGGGTTTATACTCACTGGTAACTCAACATGGACCTCAGAGTTTATACTTACTGGTAACTCAACATGGACCTGAGTTTATACTCACTGGTAACTCAACATGTACCTGAGTTTATACTCACTGGTAGCTCAACATAGACCTCAGAGTTTATACTCACTGGTAACTCAACATGGACCTGAGTTTATACTCACTGGTAACTCAACATGGACCTGAGTTTATACTCACTGGTTACTCAATATGAACCTCAGAGTTTATTCTCACTGGTAACTAAACATGGACCTCAGAGTTTATACTAACTGGTAACTCAACATGGACATGTGTTTATACTCACTGGTAACTCAACATGGACCTGAGTTTATACTCACTGGTAACTCAACATGGACCTCAGAGTTTATACTCACTGGTAACTCAACATGGACCTCATAGTTTATACTCACTGGTAACTCAACATGGACCTGAGTTTATACTCACTGGTAACTCAACATGGACCTCAGAGTTTATACTCACTGGTAACTCAACATGGACCTGAGTTTATTCTCACTGGTAACTCAACATGGACCTCAGAGTTTATACTCACTGGTAACTCAACATGGACCTCATAGTTTATACTCACTGGTAACTCAACATGGACCTGAGTTTATACTCACTGGTAACTCCACATGGACCTCAGAGTTTATACTCACTGGTAACTCAACATGGACCTGAGTTTATAGTCACTGGGAACTCAACATGGACCTGAGTTTATACTCACTGGTAACTCAAAATGGAACCTGAGTTTATACTCACTGGTAACTCAACATGGACCTGAGTTTATACTCACTGGTAACTCAACATGGACCTGAGTTTATGCTCACTGGTAACTCAACATGGACCTCAGAGTTTATACTCACTGGTAACTCAACATGGACCTCAGAGTTTATACTCACTGGTAGCTCAACATAGACCTCAGAGTTTATACTCACTGGTAACTCAACATGGACCTGAGTTTATACTCACTGGTAACTCAACATGGACCTGAGTTTATACTCACTGGTAACTCATTATGGACCTGAGTTTATACTCACTGGTAACTCAACATGGACCTGAGTTTATACTCACTGGTAACTCAACATGGACCTGAGTTTATACTCACTGGTAACTCAATATGAACCTCAAAGTTTATTCTCACTGGTAACTAAACATGGACCTCAGAGTTTATAGTAACTGGTAACTCAACATGGACCTGTGTTTATACTCACTGGTAACTCAACATGGACCTGAGTTTATACTCACTGGTAAGTCAACATGGACCTGAGTTTATACTCACTGGTAACTCAACATGGACCTCAGAGTTTATACTCACTGGTAACTCAACTTGGACCTCATAGTTTATACTCACTGGTAACTCGACATGGACCTGAGTTTATACTCACTGGTAACTCAACATGGACCTCAGAGTTTATACTCACTGGTAACTCAACATGGACCTCATAGTTTATACTCACTGGTAACTCAACATGGACCTGAGTTTATACTCACTGGTAACTCAACATGGACCAAAGAGTTTTTACTCACTGGTAACTCAACATGGACCTGAGTTTATACTCACTGGTAACTCAACATGGACCTGAGTTTATACTCACTGGTAACTCAACATGGACCTGAGTTTATACTCACTGGTAACTCATTATGGACCTGAGTTTATACTCACTGGTAACTCAACATGGACCTGAGTTTATACTCACTGGTAACTCAACATGGACCTGAGTTTATACTCACTGGTTACTCAATATGAACCTCAAAGTTTATTCTCACTGGTAACTAAACATGGACCTCAGAGTTTATACTAACTGGTAACTCAACATGGACATGTGTTTATAATCACTGGTAACTCAACATGGACCTGAGTTTATACTCACTGGTAACTCAACATGGACCTGAGTTTATACTCACTGGTAACTCAACATGGACCTCAGAGTTTATACTCACTGGTAACTCAACATGGACCTCGTAGTTTATACTCACTGGTAACTCAACATGGACCTGAGTTTATACTCACTGGTAACTCAACATGGACCTCAGAGTTTATACTCACTGGTAACTCAACATGGACCTGAGTTTATAGTCACTGGGAACTCAACATGGACCTGAGTTTATACTCACTGGTAACTCAAAATGGAACCTGAGTTTATACTCACTGGTAACTCAACATGGACCTGAGTTTATACTCACTGGTAACTCAACATGGACCTGAGTTTATACTCACTGGTAACTCAACATGGACCTCAGAGTTTATACTCACTGGTAACTCAACATGGACCTCAGAGTTTATACTCACTGGTAGCTCAACATAGACCTCAGAGTTTATACTCACTGGTAACTCAACATGGACCTGAGTTTATACTCACTGGTAACTCAACATGGACCTGAGTTTATACTCACTGGTAACTCATTATGGACCTGAGTTTATACTCACTGGTAACTCAACATGGACCTGAGTTTATACTCACTGGTAACTCAACATGGACCTGAGTTTATACTCACTGGTAACTCAATATGAACCTCAAAGTTTATTCTCACTGGTAACTAAACATGGACCTCAGAGTTTATAGTAACTGGTAACTCAACATGGACCTGTGTTTATACTCACTGGTAACTCAACATGGACCTGAGTTTATACTCACTGGTAAGTCAACATGGACCTGAGTTTATACTCACTGGTAACTCAACATGGACCTCAGAGTTTATACTCACTGGTAACTCAACTTGGACCTCATAGTTTATACTCACTGGTAACTCAACATGGACCTGAGTTTATACTCACTGGTAACTCAACATGGACCTCAGAGTTTATACTCACTGGTAACTCAACATGGACCTCATAGTTTATACTCACTGGTAACTCAACATGGACCTGAGTTTATACTCACTGGTAACTCAACATGGACCTCAGAGTTTTTACTCACTGGTAACTCAACATGGACCTGAGTTTATACTCACTGGTAACTCAACATGGACCTGAGTTTATACTCACTGGTAACTCAACATGGACCTGAGTTTATACTCACTGGTAACTCATTATGGACCTGAGTTTATACTCACTGGTAACTCAACATGGACCTGAGTTTATACTCACTGGTAACTCAACATGGACCTGAGTTTATACTCACTGGTTACTCAATATGAACCTCAAAGTTTATTCTCACTGGTAACTAAACATGGACCTCAGAGTTTATACTAACTGGTAACTCAACATGGACATGTGTTTATACTCACTGGTAACTCAACATGGACCTGAGTTTATACTCACTGGTAACTCAACATGGACCTGAGTTTATACTCACTGGTAACTCAACATGGACCTCAGAGTTTATACTCACTGGTAACTCAACATGGACCTCGTAGTTTATACTCACTGGTAACTCAACATGGACCTGAGTTTATACTCACTGGTAACTCAACATGGACCTCAGAGTTTATACTCACTGGTAACTCAACATGGACCTGAGTTTATTCTCACTGGTAACTCAACATGGACCTCAGAGTTTATACTCACTGGTAACTCAACATGGACCTCATAGTTTATACTCACTGGTAACTCAACATGGACCTGAGTTTATACTCACTGGTAACTCAACATGGACCTGAGTTTATACTCACTGGTTACTCAATATGAACCTCAGAGTTTATTCTCACTGGTAACTAAACATGGACCTCAGAGTTTATACTAACTGGTAACTCAACATGGACATGTGTTTATACTCACTGGTAACTCAACATGGACCTGAGTTTATACTCACTGGTAACTCAACATGGACCTGAGTTTATACTCACTGGTAACTCAACATGGACCTCAGAGTTTATACTTACTGGTAACTCAACATGGACCTGAGTTTATACTCACTGGTAACTCAACATGTACCTGAGTTTATACTCACTGGTAGCTCAACATAGACCTCAGAGTTTATACTCACTGGTAACTCAACATGGACCTGAGTTTATACTCACTGGTAACTCAACATGGACCTGAGTTTATACTCACTGGTTACTCAATATGAACCTCAGAGTTTATTCTCACTGGTAACTAAACATGGACCTCAGAGTTTATACTAACTGGTAACTCAACATGGACATGTGTTTATACTCACTGGTAACTCAACATGGACCTGAGTTTATACTCACTGGTAACTCAACATGGACCTCAGAGTTTATACTCACTGGTAACTCAACATGGACCTCATAGTTTATACTCACTGGTAACTCAACATGGACCTGAGTTTATACTCACTGGTAACTCAACATGGACCTCAGAGTTTATACTCACTGGTAACTCAACATGGACCTGAGTTTATTCTCACTGGTAACTCAACATGGACCTCAGAGTTTATACTCACTGGTAACTCAACATGGACCTCATAGTTTATACTCACTGGTAACTCAACATGGACCTGAGTTTATACTCACTGGTAACTCCACATGGACCTCAGAGTTTATACTCACTGGTAACTCAACATGGACCTGAGTTTATAGTCACTGGTAACTCAACATGGACCTGAGTTTATACTCACTGGTAACTCAAAATGGAACCTGAGTTTATACTCACTGGTAACTCAACATGGACCTGAGTTTATACTCACTGGTAACTCAACATGGACCTGAGTTTATACTCACTGGTAACTCAACATGGACCTCAGAGTTTATACTCACTGGTAACTCAACATGGACCTCAGAGTTTATACTCACTGGTAACTCAACATGTACCTGAGTTTATACTCACTGGTAGCTCAACATAGACCTCAGAGTTTATACTCACTGGTAACTCAACATGGACCTGCGTTTATACTCACTGGTAACTCAACATGGACCTGAGTTTATACTCACTGGTAACTCAACATGGACCTGAGTTTATACTCACTGGTAACTCAACATAGACCTGAGTTTATACTCACTGGTAAGTCAACATGGACCTCAGAGTTTATACTCACTACACTGGTAACTCAACATGGACCTGAGTTTATACTCACTGGTAACTCAACATGGACCTCAGAGTTTATACTCACTGGTAACTCAACATGGACCTCATAGTTTATACTCACTGGTAACTCAACATGGACCTGAGTTTATACTCACTGGTAACTCAACATGGACCTCAGAGTTTTTACTCACTGGTAACTCAACATGGACCTGAGTTTATACTCACTGGTAACTCAACATGGACCTGAGTTTATACTCACTGGTAACTCAACATGGACCTGAGTTTATACTCACTGGTAACTCATTATGGACCTGAGTTTATACTCACTGGTAAATCAACATGGACCTGAGTTTATACTCACTGGTAACTCAACATGGACCTGAGTTTATACTCACTGGTTACTCAATATGAACCTCAAAGTTTATTCTCACTGGTAACTAAACATGGACCTCAGAGTTTATACTAACTGGTAACTCAACATGGACATGTGTTTATACTCACTGGTAACTCAACATGGACCTGAGTTTATACTCACTGGTAACTCAACATGGACCTGAGTTTATACTCACTGGTAACTCAACATGGACCTCAGAGTTTATACTCACTGGTAACTCAACATGGACCTCGTAGTTTATACTCACTGGTAACTCAACATGGACCTGAGTTTATACTCACTGGTAACTCAACATGGACCTCAGAGTTTATACTCACTGGTAACTCAACATGGACCTGAGTTTATTCTCACTGGTAACTCAACATGGACCTCAGAGTTTATACTCACTGGTAACTCAACATGGACCTCATAGTTTATACTCACTGGTAACTCAACATGGACCTGAGTTTATACTCACTGGTAACTCAACATGGACCTGAGTTTATACTCACTGGTTACTCAATATGAACCTCAGAGTTTATTCTCACTGGTAACTAAACATGGACCTCAGAGTTTATACTAACTGGTAACTCAACATGGACATGTGTTTATACTCACTGGTAACTCAACATGGACCTGAGTTTATACTCACTGGTAACTCAACATGGACCTGAGTTTATACTCACTGGTAACTCAACATGGACCTCAGAGTTTATACTTACTGGTAACTCAACATGGACCTGAGTTTATACTCACTGGTAACTCAACATGTACCTGAGTTTATACTCACTGGTAGCTCAACATAGACCTCAGAGTTTATACTCACTGGTAACTCAACATGGACCTGAGTTTATACTCACTGGTAACTCAACATGGACCTGAGTTTATACTCACTGGTTACTCAATATGAACCTCAGAGTTTATTCTCACTGGTAACTAAACATGGACCTCAGAGTTTATACTAACTGGTAACTCAACATGGACATGTGTTTATACTCACTGGTAACTCAACATGGACCTGAGTTTATACTCACTGGTAACTCAACATGGACCTCAGAGTTTATACTCACTGGTAACTCAACATGGACCTCATAGTTTATACTCACTGGTAACTCAACATGGACCTGAGTTTATACTCACTGGTAACTCAACATGGACCTCAGAGTTTATACTCACTGGTAACTCAACATGGACCTGAGTTTATTCTCACTGGTAACTCAACATGGACCTCAGAGTTTATACTCACTGGTAACTCAACATGGACCTCATAGTTTATACTCACTGGTAACTCAACATGGACCTGAGTTTATACTCACTGGTAACTCCACATGGACCTCAGAGTTTATACTCACTGGTAACTCAACATGGACCTGAGTTTATAGTCACTGGTAACTCAACATGGACCTGAGTTTATACTCACTGGTAACTCAAAATGGAACCTGAGTTTATACTCACTGGTAACTCAACATGGACCTGAGTTTATACTCACTGGTAACTCAACATGGACCTGAGTTTATACTCACTGGTAACTCAACATGGACCTCAGAGTTTATACTCACTGGTAACTCAACATGGACCTCAGAGTTTATACTCACTGGTAACTCAACATGTACCTGAGTTTATACTCACTGGTAGCTCAACATAGACCTCAGAGTTTATACTCACTGGTAACTCAACATGGACCTGCGTTTATACTCACTGGTAACTCAACATGGACCTGAGTTTATACTCACTGGTAACTCAACATGTACCTGAGTTTATACTCACTGGTAGCTCAACATAGACCTCAGAGTTTATACTCACTGGTAACTCAACATGGACCTGAGTTTATACTCACTGGTAACTCAACATGGACCTGAGTTTATACTCACTGGTAACTCAACATGGACCTGAGTTTATACTCACTGGTAACTCAACATGGACCTGAGTTTATACTCACTGGTAACTCAACATGGACCTGAGTTTATACTCACTAGTAACTCAACATGGACCTCAGAGTTTATACTCACTGGTAACTCAACATGTACCTGAGTTTATACTCACTGGTAGCTCAACATAGACCTCAGAGTTTATACTCACTGGTAACTCAACATGGACCTGAGTTTATTCTCACTGGTAACTCAACATGGACCTCAGAGTTTATACTCACTGGTAACTCAACATGGACCTCATAGTTTATACTCACTGGTAACTCAACATGGACCTGAGTTTATACTCACTGGTAACTCAACATGGACCTGAGTTTATACTCACTGGTTACTCAATATGAACCTCAGAGTTTATTCTCACTGGTAACTAAACATGGACCTCAGAGTTTATACTAACTGGTAACTCAACATGGACATGTGTTTATACTCACTGGTAACTCAACATGGACCTGAGTTTATACTCACTGGTAACTCAACATGGACCTGAGTTTATACTCACTGGTAACTCAACATGGACCTCAGAGTTTATACTTACTGGTAACTCAACATGGACCTGAGTTTATACTCACTGGTAACTCAACATGTACCTGAGTTTATACTCACTGGTAGCTCAACATAGACCTCAGAGTTTATACTCACTGGTAACTCAACATGGACCTGAGTTTATACTCACTGGTAACTCAACATGGACCTGAGTTTATACTCACTGGTTACTCAATATGAACCTCAGAGTTTATTCTCACTGGTAACTAAACATGGACCTCAGAGTTTATACTAACTGGTAACTCAACATGGACATGTGTTTATACTCACTGGTAACTCAACATGGACCTGAGTTTATACTCACTGGTAACTCAACATGGACCTCAGAGTTTATACTCACTGGTAACTCAACATGGACCTCATAGTTTATACTCACTGGTAACTCAACATGGACCTGAGTTTATACTCACTGGTAACTCAACATGGACCTCAGAGTTTATACTCACTGGTAACTCAACATGGACCTGAGTTTATTCTCACTGGTAACTCAACATGGACCTCAGAGTTTATACTCACTGGTAACTCAACATGGACCTCATAGTTTATACTCACTGGTAACTCAACATGGACCTGAGTTTATACTCACTGGTAACTCCACATGGACCTCAGAGTTTATACTCACTGGTAACTCAACATGGACCTGAGTTTATAGTCACTGGTAACTCAACATGGACCTGAGTTTATACTCACTGGTAACTCAAAATGGAACCTGAGTTTATACTCACTGGTAACTCAACATGGACCTGAGTTTATACTCACTGGTAACTCAACATGGACCTGAGTTTATACTCACTGGTAACTCAACATGGACCTCAGAGTTTATACTCACTGGTAACTCAACATGGACCTCAGAGTTTATACTCACTGGTAACTCAACATGTACCTGAGTTTATACTCACTGGTAGCTCAACATAGACCTCAGAGTTTATACTCACTGGTAACTCAACATGGACCTGCGTTTATACTCACTGGTAACTCAACATGGACCTGAGTTTATACTCACTGGTAACTCAACATGGACCTGAGTTTATACTCACTGGTAACTCAACATAGACCTGAGTTTATACTCACTGGTAAGTCAACATGGACCTCAGAGTTTATACTCACTACACTGGTAACTCAACATGGACCTGAGTTTATACTCACTGGTAACTCAACATGGACCTGAGTTTATACTCACTGGTAACTCAACATGGACCTGAGTTTATACTCACTGGTAACTCAACATGGACCTGAGTTTATACTCACTGGTAACTCAACATGGACCTGAGTTTATACTCACTAGTAACTCAACATGGACCTCAGAGTTTATACTCACTGGTAACTCAACATGTACCTGAGTTTATACTCACTGGTAGCTCAACATAGACCTCAGAGTTTATACTCACTGGTAACTCAACATGGACCTGAGTTTATACTCACTGGTAACTCAACATGGACCTGAGTTTATACTCACTGGTAACTCAACATGGACCTGAGTTTATACTCACTGGTAACTCAACATGGACCTGAGTTTATACTCACTGGTAACTCAACATGGACCTGAGTTTATACTCAATAGTAACTCAACATGGACCTCAGAGTTTATACTCACTGGTAACTCAACATGGACCTCAGAGTTTATACTCACTGGTAACTCAACATGTACCTGAGTTTATACTCACTGGTAGCTCAACATAGACCTCAGAGTTTATACTCACTGGTAACTCAACATGGACCTGAGTTTATACTCACTGGTAACTCAACATGGACCTGAGTTTATACTCACTGGTAACTCAACATGGACCTGAGTTTATACTCACTGGTAACTCAACATGGACCTGAGTTTATCTCACTGGTAACTCAACATGGACCTGAGTTTATACTCACTGGTAACTCAACATGGACCTGAGTTTATACTCACTGGTAACTCAACATGGACCTGAGTTTATACTCACTGGTAACTCAACATGGACCTGAGTTTATACTCACTGGTTACTCAATATGAACCTCAGAGTTTATTCTCACTGGTAACTAAACATGGACCTCAGCGTTTATACTAACTGCTAACTCAACATGGACATGTGTTTATACTCACTGGTAACTCAACATGGACCTGAGTTTATACTCACTGGTAACTCAACATGGACCTGAGTTTATACTCACTGGTAACTCAACATGGACCTCAGAGTGTCACGCCCTGACCATAGTTTACTTTGTATTTTCTATGTTTTGATTGGTCAGGGTGTGATCTGAGTGGGCATTCTATGTTTCATGTCTTGTTTGTCTATTTCTATGTTCAGCCTGATATGGTTCTCAGTCAGAGGCAGGTGTTCGTCATTGTCTCTGATTGGGAACCATATTTAGGTAGCCTGGGTTTCACTGTGTGTTTGTGGGTGATTGTTCCTGTCTATGTGTTTTTCACCAGATAGGCTGTTTAGGTTTTCGTTACGTTTTGTTTTGTAGTATTGTATTGGAGATTCGTGTTTCGTATTATTAATAAACATGGATCGTAAACCACACGCTGCATTTTGGTCCGACTCTCCTTCGTATGAAGACGAAACTCGTTACACAGAGTTTATACTCACTGGTAACTCAACATGGACCTCATAGTTTATACTCACTGGTAACTCAACATGGACCTGAGTTTATACTCACTGGTAACTCAACATGGACCTCAGAGTTTATACTCACTGGTAACTCAACATGGACCTGAGTTTATTCTCACTGGTAACTCAACATGGACCTCAGAGTTTATACTCACTGGTAACTCAACATGGACCTCATAGTTTATACTCACTGGTAACTCAACATGGACCTGAGTTTATACTCACTGGTAACTCAACATGGACCTCAGAGTTTATACTCACTGGTAACTCAACATGGACCTGAGTTTATACTCACTGGTAAATCAACATGGACCTGAGTTTATAGTCACTGGTAACTCAAAATGGACCTGAGTTTATACTCACTGGTAACTCAACATGGACCTGAGTTTATACTCACTGGTAACTCAACATGGACCTCAGAGTTTATACTCACTGGTAACTCAACATGGACCTCAGAGTTTATACTCACTGGTAACTCAACTTGTACCTGAGTTTATACTCACTGGTAGCTCAACATAGACCTCAGAGTTTATACTCACTGGTAACTCAACATGGACCTGCGTTTATACTCACTGGTAACTCAACATGGACCTGAGTTTATACTCACTGGTAACTCAACATGAACCTGAGTTTATACTCACTGGTAACTCAACATGGACCTGAGTTTATACTCACTGGTAACTCAACATGGACCTGAGTTTATACTCACTGGTAACTCAACATGGACCTGAGTTTATACTCACTGGTAACTCAACATGGACCTCAGAGTTTATACTCACTGGTAACTCAACATGGACCTGAGTTTATTCTCACTGGAAACTCAACATGGACCTGAGTTTATACTCACTGGTAACTCAATAAGAACCTCAGAGTTTATATTCACAGGTAACTCAATATGAACCTCAGAGTTTATTCTCACTGGTAACTCAACATGGACCTGAGTTTATTCTCACTGGTAACTCAACATGGACCTGAGTTTATACTCACTGGTAACTCAATAAGAACCTCAGAGTTTATATTCACAGGTAACTCAATATGAACCTCAGAGTTTATTCTCACTGGTAACTCAACATGGACCTCAGAGTTTATACTCACTGGTAACTCAACATGGACCTGAGTTTATACTCACTGGTAACTCAACATGGACCTGAGTTTATACTCACTGGTAACTCAGCATGGACCTGAGTTTATACTCACTGGTAACTCAACATGGACCTGAGTTTATACTCACTGGTAACTCAACATGGACCTGAGTTTATACTCACTGGTAACTCAACATGGACCTGAGTTTATACTCACTGGTAAGTCAACATGGACCTCAGAGTTTATACTCACTACACTGGTAACTCAACATGGACCTGAGTTTATACTCACTGGTAACTCAACATGGACCTGAGTTTATACTCACTGGTAACTCAACATGGACCTGAGTTTATACTCACTGGTAACTCAACATGGACCTGAGTTTATACTCACTGGTAACTCAACATGGACCTGAGTTTATACTCACTAGTAACTCAACATGAACCTCAGAGTTTATATTCACAGGTAACTCAATATGAACCTCAGAGTTTATTCTCACTGGTAACTCAACATGGACCTGAGTTTATTCTCACTGGTAACTCAACATGGACCTGAGTTTATACTCACTGGTAACTCAATAAGAACCTCAGAGTTTATATTCACAGGTAACTCAATATGAACCTCAGAGTTTATTCTCACTGGTAACTCAACATGGACCTCAGAGTTTATACTCACTGGTAACTCAACATGGACCTGAGTTTATACTCACTGGTAACTCAACATGGACCTGAGTATATACTCACTGGTAACTCAGCATGGACCTGAGTTTATACTCACTGGTAACTCAACATGGACCTGAGTTTATACTCACTGGTAACTCAACATGGACCTGAGTTTATACTCACTGGTAACTCAACATGGACCTGAGTTTATACTCACTGGTAAGTCAACATGGACCTCAGAGTTTATACTCACTACACTGGTAACTCAACATGGACCTGAGTTTATACTCACTGGTAACTCAACATGGACCTGAGTTTATACTCACTGGTAACTCAACATGGACCTGAGTTTATACTCACTGGTAACTCAACATGGACCTGAGTTTATACTCACTGGTAACTCAACATGGACCTGAGTTTATACTCACTAGTAACTCAACATGGACCTCAGAGTTTATACTCACTGGTAACTCAACATGTACCTGAGTTTATACTCACTGGTAGCTCAACATAGACCTCAGAGTTTATACTCACTGGTAACTCAACATGGACCTGAGTTTATACTCACTGGTAACTCAACATGGACCTGAGTTTATACTCACTGGTAACTCAACATAGACCTGAGTTTATACTCACTGGTAACTCAACATGGACCTGAGTTTATACTCAATAGTAACTCAACATGGACCTCAGAGTTTATACTCACTGGTAACTCAACATGGACCTCAGAGTTTATACTCACTGGTAACTCAACATGTACCTGAGTTTATACTCACTGGTAGCTCAACATAGACCTCAGAGTTTATACTCACTGGTAACTCAACATGGACCTGAGTTTATACTCACTGGTAACTCAACATGGACCTGAGTTTATACTCACTGGTAACTCAACATGGACCTGAGTTTATACTCACTGGTGACTCAACATGGACCTGAGTTTATACTCACTGGTAACTCAACATGGACCTGAGTTTATACTCACTGGTAACTCAACATGGACCTGAGTTTATACTCACTGGTAACTCATTATGGACCTGAGATTATACTCACTGGTAACTCAACATGGACCTGAGTTTATACTCACTGGTAACTCAACATGGACCTGAGTTTATACTCACTGGTTACTCAATATGAACCTCAGAGTTTATTCTCACTGGTAACTAAACATGGACCTCAGAGTTTATACTAACTGCTAACTCAACATGGACATGTGTTTATACTCACTGGTAACTCAACATGGACCTGAGTTTATACTCACTGGTAACTCAACATGGACCTGAGTTTATACTCACTGGTAACTCAACATGGACCTCAGAGTTTATACTCACTGGTAACTCAACATGGACCTCATAGTTTATACTCACTGGTAACTCAACATGGACCTGAGTTTATACTCACTGGTAACTCAACATGGACCTCAGAGTTTATACTCACTGGTAACTCAACATGGACCTGAGTTTATTCTCACTGGTAACTCAACATGGACCTCAGAGTTTATACTCACTGGTAACTCAACATGGACCTCATAGTTTATACTCACTGGTAACTCAACATGGACCTGAGTTTATACTCACTGGTAACTCAACATGGACCTCAGAGTTTATACTCACTGGTAACTCAACATGGACCTGAGTTTATACTCACTGGTAAATCAACATGGACCTGAGTTTATACTCACTGGTAACTCAAAATGGACCTGAGTTTATACTCACTGGTAACTCAACATGGACCTGAGTTTATACTCACTGGTAACTCAACATGGACCTGAGTTTATACTCACTGGTAACTCAACATGGACCTCAGAGTTTATACTCACTGGAAAACTCAACATGGACCTCAGAGTTTATACTCACTGGTAACTCAACTTGTACCTGAGTTTATACTCACTGGTAACTCAACATGGACCTGAGTTTATACTCACTGGTAACTCAACATGGACCTCAGAGTTTATACTCACTGGTAACTCAACATGGACCTCATAGTTTAAACTCACTGGTAACTCAACATGGAACGGAGTTTATACTCACTGGTAACTCAACATGGACCTCAGAGTTTATACTCACTGGTAACTCAACATGGACCTGAGTTTATTCTCACTGGTAACTCAACATGGACCTCAGAGTTTATACTCACTGGTAACTCAACATGGACCTCATAGTTTATACTCACTGGTAACTCAACATGGACCTGAGTTTATACTCACTGGTAACTCAACATAGATCTCAGAGTTTATACTCACTGGTAACTCAACATGGACCTGAGTTTATACTCACTGGTAAATCAACATGGACCTGAGTTTATACTCACTGGTAACTCAAAATGGACCTGAGTTTATACTCAATGGTAACTCAACATGGACCTGAGTTTATACTCACTGGTAACTCAACATGGACCTGAGTTTATACTCACTGGTAACTCAACATGGACCTCAGAGTTTATACTCACTGGTAACTCAACATGGACCTCAGAGTTTATACTCACTGGTAACTCAACTTGTACCTGAGTTTATACTCACTGGTAGCTCAACATAGACCTCAGAGTTTATATTCACTGGTAACTCAACATGGACCTGCGTTTATACTCACTGGTAACTCAACATGGACCTGAGTTTATACTCACTGGTAACTCAACATGAACCTGAGTTTATACTCACTGGTAACTCAACATGGACCTGAGTTTATACTCACTGGTAACTCAACATGGACCTGAGTTTATACTCACTGGTAACTCAACATGGACCTGAGTTTATACTCACTGGTAACTCAACATGGACCTCAGAGTTTATACTCACTGGTAACTCAACATGGACCTGAGTTTATTCTCACTGGAAACTCAACATGGACCTGAGTTTATACTCACTGGTAACTCAATAAGAACCTCAGAGTTTATATTCACAGGTAACTCAATATGAACCTCAGAGTTTATTCTCACTGGTAACTCAACATGGACCTGAGTTTATTCTCACTGGTAACTCAACATGGACCTGAGTTTATACTCACTGGTAACTCAATAAGAACCTCAGAGTTTATATTCACAGGTAACTCAATATGAACCTCAGAGTTTATTCTCACTGGTAACTCAACATGGACCTCAGAGTTTATACTCACTGGTAACTCAACATGGACCTGAGTTTATACTCACTGGTAACTCAACATGGACCTGAGTTTATACTCACTGGTAACTCAACATGGACCTGAGTTTATACTCACTGGTAACTCAACATGGACCTCAGAGTTTATACTCACTGGTAACTCAACTTGGACCTGAGTTTATACTCACTGGTAACTCAACATGGACCTGAGTTTATACTCACTGGTAAGTCAACATGGACCTCAGAGTTTATACTCACTACACTGGTAACTCAACATGGACCTGAGTTTATACTCACTGGTAACTCAACATGGACCTGAGTTTATACTCACTGGTAACTCAACATGGACCTGAGTTTATACTCACTGGTAACTCAACATGGACCTGAGTTTATACTCACTGGTAACTCAACATGGACCTGAGTTTATACTCACTAGTAACTCAACATGGACCTTAGAGTTTATACTCACTGGTAACTCAACATGTACCTGAGTTTATACTCACTGGTAGCTCAACATAGACCTCAGAGTTTATACTCACTGGTAACTCAACATGGACCTGAGTTTATACTCACTGGTAACTCAACATGGACCTGAGTTTATACTCACTGGTAACTCAACATGGACCTGAGTTTATACTCACTGGTGACTCAACATGGACCTGAGTTTATACTCACTGGTAACTCAACATGGACCTGAGTTTATACTCACTGGTAACTCAACATGGACCTGAGTTTATACTCACTGGTAACTCATTATGGACCTGAGTTTATACTCACTGGTAACTGATCCTCAACACTGGGGCCCCACAAGGTTGCGTTCTGAGCCCTCTCCTGTACTCCCTGTTCACCCACGACTGCGTGGCCACGCACGCCTCCAACTCAATCATCAAGTTTGCGGACGACACAACAGTGGTAGGCTTGATTACCAACAACGATGAGACGGCCTACAGGGAGGAGGTGAGGGCCCTCGGAGTGTGGTGTCAGGAAAACAACCTCACACTCAACGTCAACAAAACTAAGGAGATGATTGTGGACTTCAGGAAACAGCAGAGGGAACACCCCCCTATCCACATCGATGGAACAGTAGTGGAGAGGGTAGCAAGTTTTAAGTTCCTCGGCATACACATCACAGACAAACTGAATTGGTCCACTCACACAGACAGCATCGTGAAGAAGGCGCAGCAGCGCCTCTTCAACCTCAGGAGGCTGAAGAAATTCGGCTTGTCACCAAAAGCACTCACAAACTTCTACAGATGCACAATCGAGAGCATCCTGGCGGGCTGTATCACCGCCTGGTATGGCAACTGCACCGCCCTCAACCGTAAGGCTCTCCAGAGGGTAGTGAGGTCTGCACAACGCATCACCGGGGGCAAACTACCTGCCCTCCAGGACACCTACACCACCCGATGTCACAGGAAGGCCATAAAGATCATCAAGGACATCAACCACCCGAGCCACTGCCTGTTCACCCCGCTATCATCCAGAAGGCGAGGTCAGTACAGGTGCATCAAAGCTGGGACCGAGAGACTGAAAAACAGCTTCTATCTCAAGGCCATCAGACTGTTAAACAGCCACCACTAACACTGAGTGGCTGCTGCCAACACACTGACACTGACTCAACTCCAGCCACTTTAATAATGGGAATTGATGGGAAATGATGTAAATATATCACTAGCCACTTTAAACAATGCTACCTTATATAAATGTTACTTACCCTACATTATTCATCTCATACGCATACGTATATACTGTACTCTATATCATCGACGGTATCCTTATGTAATACATGTATCACTAGCCACTTTATACTATACTATGCCACTTTGTTTACATACTCATCTCATTTGTACATACTGTACCCGATACCATCTACTGTATCTTGCCTATGCTGCTCTGTACCATCACTCATTCATATATCCTTATGTACATATTCTTTATCCCCTTACACTGTGTACAAGACAGTAGTTTGGAATTGTTAGTTAGATTACTTGTTATTACTGCATTGTCGGAACTAGAAGCACAAGCATTTCGCTACACTCGCATTAACATCTGCTAACCATGTGTATGTGACAAATAAAATTTGATTTGATTTGATTTGAACTCAACATGGACCTGAGTTTATACTCACTGGTAACTCAACATGGACCTGAGTTTATACTCACTGGTTACTCAATATGAACCTCAGAGTTTATTCTCACTGGTAACTAAACATGGACCTCAGAGTTTATACTAACTGCTAACTCAACATGGACATGTGTTTATACTCACTGGTAACTCAACATGGACCTGAGTTTATACTCACTGGTAACTCAACATGGACCTGAGTTTATACTCACTGGTAACTCAACATGGACCTCAGAGTTTATACTCACTGGTAACTCAACATGGACCTCATAGTTTATACTCACTGGTAACTCAACATGGACCTGAGTTTATACTCACTGGTAACTCAACATGGACCTCAGAGTTTATACTCACTGGTAACTCAACATGGACCTGAGTTTATTCTCACTGGTAACTCAACATGGACCTCAGAGTTTATACTCACTGGTAACTCAACATGGACCTCATAGTTTATACTCACTGGTAACTCAACATGGACCTGAGTTTATACTCACTGGTAACTCAACATGGACCTCAGAGTTTATACTCACTGGTAACTCAACATGGACCTGAGTTTATACTCACTGGTAAATCAACATGGACCTGAGTTTATACTCACTGGTAACTCAAAATGGACCTGAGTTTATACTCACTGGTAACTCAACATGGACCTGAGTTTATACTCACTGGTAACTCAACATGGACCTGAGTTTATACTCACTGGTAACTCAACATGGACCTCAGAGTTTATACTCACTGGTAACTCAACATGGACCTCAGAGTTTATACTCACTGGTAACTCAACTTGTACCTGAGTTTATACTCACTGGTAGCTCAACATAGACCTCAGAGTTCATACTCACTGGTAACTCAACATGGACCTGCGTTTATACTCACTGGTAACTCAACATGGACCTGAGTTTATACTCACTGGTAACTCAACATGAACCTGAGTTTATACTCACTGGTAACTCAACATGGACCTGAGTTTATACTCACTGGTAACTCAACATGGACCTGAGTTTATGCTCACTGGTAACTCAACATGGACCTGAGTTTATACTCACTGGTAACTCAACATGGACCTCAGAGTTTATACTCACTGGTAACTCAACATGGACCTTAGTTTATTCTCACTGGAAACTCAACATGGACCTGAGTTTATACTCACTGGTAACTCAATAAGAACCTCAGAGTTTATATTCACAGGTAACTCAATATGAACCTCAGAGTTTATTCTCACTGGTAACTCAACATGGACCTGAGTTTATTCTCACTGGTAACTCAACATGGACCTGAGTTTATACTCACTGGTAACTCAATAAGAACCTCAGAGTTTATATTCACAGGTAACTCAATATGAACCTCAGAGTTTATTCTCACTGGTAACTCAACATGGACCTCAGAGTTTATACTCACTGGTAACTCAACATGGACCTGAGTTTATACTCACTGGTAACTCAACATGGACCTGAGTTTATACTCACTGGTAACTCAACATGGACCTGAGTTTATACTCACTGGTAACTCAACATGGACCTGAGTTTATACTCACTGGTAACTCAACATGGACCTGAGTTTATACTCACTGGTAACTCAACATGGACCTGAGTTTATACTCACTGGTAACTCAACATGGACCTGAGTTTATACTCACTGGCAACTCAACATGGACCTCAGAGTTTATACTCACTGGTAACTCAACATGGACCTGAGTTTATACTCACTGGTAACTCAACATGGACCTGAGTTTATACTCACTGGTAACTCAACGTGGACCTAAGTTTATACTCACTGGTAACTCAACATGGACCTGAGTTTATACTCACTGGTAACTCAACATGGACCTCAGAGTTTATACTCACTGGTAACTCAACATGGACCTCATAGTTTTTACTCACTGGTAACTCGACATGGACCTGAGTTTATACTCACTGGTAACTCAACATGGACCTCAGAGTTTATACTCACTGGTAACTCAACATGGACCTGAGTTTATACTCACTGGTAAATCAACATGGACCTGAGTTTATATTCACTGGTAACTCAACATGGACCTGAGTTTATACTCACTGGTAACTCAACATGGACTTGAGTTTATACTCACTGGTAACTCAACATGGACCTGAGTTTATACTCACTGGTAACTCAACATGGACCTGAGTTTATACTCACTGGTAACTCAACATGGAACTGACTTTATACTCACTGGTAACTCAATAAGAACCTCAGAGTTTATTCTCACTGGTAACTCAACATGGACCTCAGAGTTTATACTCACTGGTAACTCAACATGGACCTGAGTTTATACTCACTGGTAACTCAACATGAACCTGAGTTTATACTCACTGGTAACTCAACATGGACCTGAGTTTATACTCACTGGTAACTCAACATGGACCTGAGTTTATGCTCACTGGTAACTCAACATGGACCTGAGTTTATACTCACTGGTAACTCAACATGGACCTCAGAGTTTATACTCACTGGTAACTCAACATGGACCTGAGTTTATTCTCACTGGAAACTCAACATGGACCTGAGTTTATACTCACTGGTAACTCAATAAGAACCTCAGAGTTTATATTCACAGGTAACTCAATATGAACCTCAGAGTTTATTCTCACTGGTAACTCAACATGGACCTCAGAGTTTATACTCACTGGTAACTCAACATGGACCTGAGTTTATACTCACTGGTAACTCAACATGGACCTGAGTTTATACTCACTGGTAACTCAACATGGACCTGAGTTTATACTCACTGGTAACTCAACATGGACCTGAGTTTATACTCACTGGTAACTCAACATGGACCTGAGTTTATACTCACTGGTAACTCAACATGGACCTGAGTTTATACTCACTGGTAACTCAACATGGACCTGAGTTTATACTCACTGGCAACTCAACATGGACCTCAGAGTTTATACTCACTGGTAACTCAACATGGACCTCAGAGTTTATACTCACTGGTAACTCAACATGGACCTGAGTTTATACTCACTGGTAACTCAACATGGACCTGAGTTTATACTCACTGGTAACTCAACATGGACCTAAGTTTATACTCACTGGTAACTCAACATGGACCTGAGTTTATACTCACTGGTAACTCAACATGGACCTCAGAGTTTATACTCACTGGTAACTCAACATGGACCTCATAGTTTTTACTCACTGGTAACTCGACATGGACCTGAGTTATACTCACTGGTAACTCAACATGGACCTCAGAGTTTATACTCACTGGTAACTCAACATGGACCTGAGTTTATACTCACTGGTAAATCAACATGGACCTGAGTTTATATTCACTGGTAACTCAACATGGACCTGAGTTTATACTCACTGGTAACTCAACATGGACTTGAGTTTATACTCACTGGTAACTCAACATGGACCTGAGTTTATACTCACTGGTAACTCAACATGGACCTGAGTTTATACTCACTGGTAACTCAACATGGAACTGACTTTATACTCACTGGTAACTCAATAAGAACCTCAGAGTTTATTCTCACTGGTAACTCAACATGGACCTCAGAGTTTATACTCACTGGTAACTCAACATGGACCTGAGTTTATACTCACTGGTAACTCAACATGGACCTGACTTTATACTCACTGGTAACTCAATAAGAACCTCAGAGTTTATTCTCACTGGTAACTCAACATGGACCTCAGAGTTTATACTCACTGGTAACTCAACATGGACCTGAGTTGATACTCACTGGTAACTCAACATGGACCTGAGTTTATACTCACTGGTAACTCAACATGGACCTGAGTTTATACTCACTGGTAACTCAACATGGACTTGAGTTTATACTCACTGGTAACTCAACATGGACCTGAGTTTATACTCACTGGTAACTCAACATGGACCTCAGAGTTTATACTCACTGGTAACTCAACATGTACCTGAGTTTATACTCACTGGTAGCTCAACATAGACCTCAGAGTTTATACTCACTGGTAACTCAACATGGACCTGAGTTTATACTCACTGGTAACTCAACATGGACCTGAGTTTATACTCACTGGTAACTCAACATGGACCTGAGTTTATACTCACTGGTAACTCAACATGGACCTGAGTTTATACTCACTGGTAACTCAACATGGACCTGAGTTTATACTCAATAGTAACTCAACATGGACCTCAGAGTTTATACTCACTGGTAACTCAACATGGACCTCAGAGTTTATACTCACTGGTAACTCAACATGTACCTGAGTTTATACTCACTGGTAGCTCAACATAGACCTCAGAGTTTATACTCACTGGTAACTCAACATGGACCTTAGTTTATACTCACTGGTAACTCAACATGGACCTGAGTTTATACTCACTGGTAACTCAACATGGACCTGAGTTTATACTCACTGGTGACTCAACATGGACCTGAGTTTATACTCACTGGTAACTCAACATGGACCTGAGTTTATACTCACTGGTAACTCAACATGGACCTGAGTTTATACTCACTGGTTACTCAATATGAACCTCAGAGTTTATTCTCACTGGTAACTAAACATGGACCTCAGAGTTTATACTAACTGCTAACTCAACATGGACATGTGTTTATACTCACTGGTAACTCAACATGGACCTGAGTTTATACTCACTGGTAACTCAACATGGACCTGAGTTTATACTCACTGGTAACTCAACATGGACCTCAGAGTTTATACTCACTGGTAACTCAACATGGACCTCATAGTTTATACTCACTGGTAACTCAACATGGACCTGAGTTTATACTCACTGGTAACTCAACATGGACCTCAGAGTTTATACTCACTGGTAACTCAACATGGACCTGAGTTAATACTCACTGGTAACTCAACATGGACCTCAGAGTTTATACTCACTGGTAACTCAACATGGACCTGAGTTTATTCTCACTGGTAACTCGACATGGACCTCAGAGTTTATACTCACTGGTAACTCAACATGGACCTCATAGTTTATACTCACTGGTAACTCAACATGGACCTGAGTTTATACTCACTGGTAACTCAACATGGACCTCAGAGTTTATACTCACTGGTAACTCAACATGGACCTGAGTTTATACTCACTGGTAAATCAACATGGACCTGAGTTTATACTCACTGGTAACTCAAAATGGACCTGAGTTTATACTCACTGGTAACTCAACATGGACCTGAGTTTATACTCACTGGTAACTCAACATGGACCTGAGTTTATACTCACTGGTAACTCAACATGGACCTCAGAGTTTATACTCACTGGTAACTCAACATGGACCTCAGAGTTTATACTCACTGGTAACTCAACTTGTACCTGAGTTTATACTCACTGGTAGCTCAACATAGACCTCAGAGTTTATACTCACTGGTAACTCAACATGGACCTGCGTTTATACTCACTGGTAACTCAACATGGACCTGAGTTTATACTCACTGGTAACTCAACATGAACCTGAGTTTATACTCACTGGTAACTCAACATGGACCTGAGTTTATACTCACTGGTAACTCAACATGGACCTGAGTTTATACTCACTGGTAACTCAACATGGACCTCAGAGTTTATACTCACTGGTAACTCAACATGGACCTGAGTTTATTCTCACTGGAAACTCAACATGGACCTGAGTTTATACTCACTGGTAACTCAATAAGAACCTCAGAGTGTAACGGTTTTCTTGATGAGAAGGAGAGTCGGACCAAAATGCAGCGTGTAGATTGCGATCCATGTTTTAATGAACAAACGTAAAACACGAATCAATGCAAACACTACAAAATAAAGAACGTGATGAACATAACGAAAACCTAAAACAGCCTATCTGGTGAAAAACACATAGACAGGAACAATCACCCACAAACACACAGTGAAACCCAGGCTACCTAAATATGGTTCCCAATCAGAGACAATGACAAACACCTGCCTCTGACTGAGAACCATATCAGGCTGAACATAGAAATAGACAAACAAGACATGAAACATAGAATACCCACTCAGATCACACCCTGACCAATCAAAACATAGAAAATACAAAGTAAACTATGGTCAGGGCGTGACAGTACCCCCCCCCCAAGGTGCGGACTCCGGCCGCAAAACCTGAACCTATAGGGGAGGGTCTGGGTGGGCATCTGTCCGCGGTGGCGGCTCTGGCGCTGGACGTGGACCCCACTCCATGACAGTTTTAATCCCCCTCCTAAACGTCCCTAAATAGGTTACCCACCACAATGATAACATGGGACAGAGGGACAGCTCGGGACAGAGGTAACTCGGGACAGATAGGTAGCTCAGCACTGAGAGGAAGCTCAGCACTGAGAAGAAGCTCAGCACTGAGAGGAAGCCCAGGCAGGTAGTAGAAACTACCAGAACCTGGCTGGCTGGCGGTTTCAGCAGATCCTGGTCGACTAGCAGATCTGGGAGAATCTGGTCGACTGGCGGATCTGGGAGAATCTGGTCGACTGGCGGATCTGGGAGAATCTGGTCGACTGGCGGATCTGGGAGAATCTGGTCGACTGGCGGATCTGGGAGAATCTGGTCGACTGGCGGATCTGGGAGAATCTGGTCGACTGGCGGATCTGGGAGAATCTGGTCGACTGGCGGATCTGGGAGAATCTGGTCGACTGGCAGATCTGGGAGAATCTGGACGACTGGCAGATCTGAGAGAGTCTGGACGACTGGCAGATCTGGAAGAGTCTGGACGACTGGCAGATCTGGAAGAGTCTGGTCGACTGGCAGATCTGGAAGAGTCTGGTCGACTGGCAGATCTGGAAGAGTCTGGTCGACTGGCAGATCTGGAAGAGTCTGGACGACTGGCAGATCTGGAAGAGTCTGGACGACTGGCAGATCTGGAAGAGTCTGGACGACTGGCAGATCTGGAAGAGTCTGGACGACTGGCCGATCTGGAAGAGTCTGGTCGACTGGCAGATCTGGAAGAGTCTGGTCGACTGGCAGATCTGGAAGAGTCTGGACGACTGGCAGATCTGGAAGAGTCTGGACGACTGGCAGATCTGGAAGAGTCTGGACGACTGGCAGATCTGGAAGAGTCTGGTCGACTGGCAGCTCTGGAAGAGTCTGGTCGACTGGCAGCTCTGGCTGCTCCATGCTGACTGGCTGCTCCATGATGACTGGTAGCTCCATGATGACTGGTAGCTCTGGCTGCTCCATGCTGACTGGCTGCTCCATGCTGACTGGCAGCTCTGGCTGCTCCATGCTGACTGGCTGCTCCATGCTGACTGGCTGCTCTGGCTGCTCCATGCTGACTGGCTGCTCCATGCTGACTGGCGGCCCTGGCTGCTCCATGCTGACTGGCGGCCCTGGCTGCTCCATGCTGACTGGCGGCCCTGGCTGCTCCATGCTGACTGGCGGCCCTGGCTGCTCCATGCTGACTGGCGGCCCTGGCTGCTCCATGCTAACTGGCAGCTCTGGCGGCTCCTTGCAGACTGGCAGCTCTGGCGGCTCCTTGCAGACTGGCAGCTTTGGCGGCATCCTGCAGACAGGCAGCTCTGGCGGCTCCTTGCAGACTGGCAGCTCCATGCAGACTGGCAGCTCTATGCAGACTGGCAGCTCCATGCAGACTGGCAGCTCCATGCAGACTGGCAGCTCCTTGCAGACTGGCAGCTCCTTGCAGACTGGCAGCTCCTTGCTAACTGGCAGCTCTAAGCTAACTGGCAGCTCTATGCTAACTGGCAGCTCTATGCTAACTGGCAGCTCTATGCTAACTGGCAGCTCTATGCTAACTGGCAGTTCTGAACAGGCGGAAGACTCCGGCAGCGCTGTAGAGGCGGAAAGCTCTGACAGCGCTAAACAGGCGGGAGACTCCGACAGCGCTGGAGAGGAGGAGGGCTCCGACAGCGCTGGACAGGCGAGGCGCACTGTAGGCCTGATGCGTGGTACTGGCACTGGTGGTACTGGGCCATGGACACGCACAGGAAGCCTGGTGCGGGGAGCTGCTACCGGAGGGCTGGGGTGTGGAGGTGGCACAGGATGGGTTAGACCGTGAAGGCGTACTGGAGATCTTGAGAGCGGTGCTGGCACAGGACGTGCAAGGCTAGGGAGGTGCACAGGAGGCCTGGTACGTGAGACTGGCACCATCTTCACCAGCCGACTAACACGCACCTCAGGACGAGTATGGAGCGCTGACCCAGGTGCCATCAAATCCCCGACACGCTCCGTCGGGCGAATTCCATGTTTAAAACACCAACACAGCAACTCCCTCATTTCTCTCTCCTCCAATTTCCCCATTAACTCCTTCACAGTCTCTGTTTCGCTCACCTCCAACACCGGCTCTGGTTCTGGTCTCCTCCTTGGCTCCTCACGATAAACAGGGAGAGTTGGCTCAGGTCTGGCTCCTGACTCTGCCACACTCTCCCTGAGCCCCCCCCCAAGAAATTTTTGGGGCTGACTCTGGGGCCTCCGTCCGCGCCGCCTTGCTTGCTTCGCAAACTCCATTCTCCTATATCCTTCCGCGCACTGCTCCATCGAATCCCAGGCGGGCTCCGGCACTCTCCCTGGGTCGACCGCCCACCTGTCTATCTCCTCCCAAGAAGTATAGTCCATACTGCACTCCACTTTGGGCTGTTCCTGCCTGTTGACACGCTGCTTGGTCCCTTTGTGGTGGGTGATTCTGTAACGGTTTTCTTGATGAGAAGGAGAGTTGGACCAAAATGCAGCGTGTAGATTGCGATCCATGTTTTAATGAACAAACGTAAAACACGAATCAATGCAAACACTACAAAATAAAGAACGTGATGAACGTAACGAAAACCTAAAACAGCCTATCTGGTGAAAAACACATAGACAGGAACAATCACCCACAAACACACAGTGAAACCCAGGCTACCTAAATATGGTTCCCAATCAGAGACAATGACAAACACCTGCCTCTGACTGAGAACCATATCAGGCTGAACATAGAAATAGACAAACAAGACATGAAACATAGAATACCCACTCAGATCACACCCTGACCAATCAAAACATAGAAAATACAAAGTAAACTATGGTCAGGGCGTGACACAGAGTTTATATTCACAGGTAACTCAATATGAACCTCAGAGTTTATTCTCACTGGTAACTCAACATGGACCTGAGTTTATTCTCACTGGTAACTTAACATGGACCTGAGTTTATACTCACTGGTAACTCAATAAGAACCTCAGAGTTTATATTCACAGGTAACTCAATATGAACCTCAGAGTTTATTCTCACTGGTAACTCAACATGGACCTCAGAGTTTATACTCACTGGTAACTCAACATGGACCTGAGTTTATACTCACTGGTAACTCAACATGGACCTGAGTTTATACTCACTGGTAACTCAACATGGACCTGAGTTTATACTCACTGGTAACTCAACATGGACCTGAGTTTATACTCACTGGTAACTCAACATGGACCTGAGTTTATACTCACTGGTAACTCAACGTGGACCTCAGAGTTTATACTCACTGGTAACTCAACATGGACCTCAGAGTTTATATTCACTGGTAACTCAACATGTACCTGAGTTTATACTCACTGGTTACTCAACATGGACCTGAGTTTATACTCACTGGTAACTCAACATGGACCTCAGAGTTTATACTCACTGGTAACTCAACATGAACCTAAATTTATATTCACTGGTAACTCAACATGGACCTGAGTTTATACTCACTGGTAATTCAACATGTACCTGAGTTTATACTCACTGGTAACTCAACATGGACCTGAGTTTATACTCACTGGTAACTCAACATGGACCTGAGTTTATACTCACTGGTAACTCAACATGGACCTGAGTTTATACTCACTGGTAACTCAACATGGACCTGAGTTTATACTCACTGGTAACTCAATAAGAAACTCAGAGTTTATTCTCGCTGGTAACTCAACATGGACCTCAGAGTTTATTCTCACTGGTAACTCAACATGGACCTCAGAGTTTATTCTCACTGGTAACTCAACATGGACCTGAGTTTATACTCACTGGTAACTCAACATGGACCTCAGAGTTCATACTCACTGGTAACTCAACATGGACCTCAGAGTTTATATTCACTGGTAACTCAACATGTACCTGAGTTTATACTCACTGGTTACTCAACATGGACCTGAGTTTATACTCACTGGTAACTCAACATGGACCTCAGAGTTTATACTCACTGGTAACTCAACATGAACCTAAATTTATATTCACTGGTAACTCAACATGGACCTGAGTTTATACTCACTGGTAATTCAACATGTACCTGAGTTTATACTCACTGGTAACTCAACATGGACCTGAGTTTATACTCACTGGTAACTCAACATGGACCTGAGTTTATACTCACTGGTAACTCAACATGGACCTGAGTTTATACTCACTGGTAACTCAACATGGACCTGAGTTTATACTCACTGGTAACTCAACATGGACCTGCGTTTATACTCACTGGCAACTCAACATGGACCTCAGAGTTTATACTCACTGGTAACTCAACATGGACCTGAGTTTATACTCACTGGTAACTCAACATGGACCTGAGTTTATACTCACTGGTAACTCAACATGGACCTAAGTTTATACTCACTGGTAACTCAACATGGACCTGAGTTTATACTCACTGGTAACTCAACATGGACCTCAGAGTTTATACTCACTGGTAACTCAACATGGACCTCATAGTTTTTACTCACTGGTAACTCAACATGGACCTGAGTTTATACTCACTGGTAACTCAACATGGACCTCAGAGTTTATACTCACTGGTAACTCAACATGGACCTGAGTTTATACTCACTGGTAAATCAACATGGACCTGAGTTTATACTCACTGGTAACTCAACATGGACCTGAGTTTATACTCACTGGTGACTCAACATGGACCTGAGTTTATACTCACTGGTAACTCAACATGGACCTGAGTTTATACACACTGGTAACTCAACATGGACTTGAGTTTATACTCACTGGTAACTCAACATGGACCTGAGTTTATACTCACTGGTAACTCAACATGGACCTGAGTTTATACTCACTGGTAACTCAACATGGACCTGACTTAATACTCTCTGGTAACTCAATAAGAACCTCAGAGTTTATTCTCACTGGTAACTCAACATGGACCTCAGAGTTTATACTCACTGGTAACTCAACATGGACCTGAGTTTATACTCACTGGTAACTCAACATGGACCTGACTTTATACTCACTGGTAACTCAATAAGAACCTCAGAGTTTATTCTCACTGGTAACTCAACATGGACCTCAGAGTTTATACTCACTGGTAACTCAACATGGACCTGAGTTGATACTCACTGGTAACTCAACATGGACCTGAGTTTATACTCACTGGTAACTCAACATGGACTTGAGTTTATACTCACTGGTAACTCAACATGGACCTGAGTTTATACTCACTGGTAACTCAACATGTACCTGAGTTTATACTCACTGGTAACTCAACATGGACCTGAGTTTATACTCACTGGTAACTCAACATGTACCTGAGTTTATACTCACTGGTATCTCAACATGGACCTGAGTTTATACTCACTGCTAACTCAACATGGACCTGAGTTTATACTCACTGGTAACTCAACATGGACCTGAGTTTATACTCACTGGTAACTCAACATGGACCTGAGTTTATACTCACTGGTACCTCAACATGAACCTGAGTTTATACTCACTGGTAACTCAACATGGACCTGAGTTTATACTCACTGGTAACTCAACATGGACCTGAGTTTATACTCACTGGGTACTCAACATGGACCTGAGTTTATACTCACTGGGTACTCAACATGGACCTGAGTTTATACTCACTGGTAACTCAACATGGACCTGAGTTTATACTTACTGGTAACTCAACATGGACCTGAGTTTATACTCACTGGTAACTCAACATGGACCTGAGTTTATACTCACTGGTAACTCAACATGGACCTGAGTTTATACTCACTGGTAACTCAATAAGAACCTCAGAGTTTATTCTCGCTGGTAACTCAACATGGACCTCAGAGTTTATTCTCACTGGTAACTCAACATGGACCTCAGAGTTTATTCTCACTGGTAACTCAACATGGACCTGAGTTTATACTCACTGGTAACTCAACATGGACCTCAGAGTTCATACTCACTGGTAACTCAACATGGACCTCATAGTTTATACTCACTGGTAACTAAACATGAACCTGAGTTTATATTCACTGGTAACTCAACATGGACCTGAGTTTATATTCACTGGTAACTCAACATGGAGCTGAGTTTATACTCACTGGTAACTCAACATGTACCTGAGTTTATACTCACTGGTAACTCAACATGGACCTGAGTTTATACTCACTGGTAACTCAACATGGACCTGAGTTTATACTCACTGGTAACTCAACATGGACCTGAGTTTATACTCACTGGTAACTCAACATGGACCTGAGTTTATACTCACTGGTAACTCAACATGGACCTGAGTTTATACTCACTGGTAACTCAACATGGACCTCAGAGTTTATACTCACTGGTAACTCAACATGGACCTGAGTTTATACTCACTGGTAACTCAACATGGACCTGACTTTATACTCACTGGTAACTCAATAAGAACCTCAGAGTTTATTCTCACTGGTAACTCAACATGGACCTCAGAGTTTATACTCACTGGTAACTCAACATGGACCTGAGTTGATACTCACTGGTAACTCAACATGGACCTGAGTTTATACTCACTGGTAACTCAACATGGACCTGAGTTTATACTCACTGGTAACTCAACATGGACCTGAGTTTATACTCACTGGTAACTCAACATGGACCTGAGTTTATACTCACTGGTAATTCAACATGTACCTGAGTTTATACTCACTGGTAACTCAACATGGACCTGAGTTTATACTCACTGGTAACTCAACATGGACCTGAGTTTATACTCACTGGTAACTCAACATGGACCTGAGTTTATACTCACTGGTAACTCAACATGGACCTGAGTTTATACTCACTGGTAACTCAACATGGACCTGCGTTTATACTCACTGGCAACTCAACATGGACCTCAGAGTTTATACTCACTGGTAACTCAACATGGACCTGAGTTTATACTCACTGGTAACTCAACATGGACCTGAGTTTATACTCACTGGTAACTCAACATGGACCTAAGTTTATACTCACTGGTAACTCAACATGGACCTGAGTTTATACTCACTGGTAACTCAACATGGACCTCAGAGTTTATACTCACTGGTAACTCAACATGGACCTCATAGTTTTTACTCACTGGTAACTCAACATGGACCTGAGTTTATACTCACTGGTAACTCAACATGGACCTCAGAGTTTATACTCACTGGTAACTCAACATGGACCTGAGTTTATACTCACTGGTAAATCAACATGGACCTGAGTTTATACTCACTGGTAACTCAACATGGACCTGAGTTTATACTCACTGGTGACTCAACATGGACCTGAGTTTATACTCACTGGTAACTCAACATGGACCTGAGTTTATACACACTGGTAACTCAACATGGACTTGAGTTTATACTCACTGGTAACTCAACATGGACCTGAGTTTATACTCACTGGTAACTCAACATGGACCTGAGTTTATACTCACTGGTAACTCAACATGGACCTGACTTAATACTCTCTGGTAACTCAATAAGAACCTCAGAGTTTATTCTCACTGGTAACTCAACATGGACCTCAGAGTTTATACTCACTGGTAACTCAACATGGACCTGAGTTTATACTCACTGGTAACTCAACATGGACCTGACTTTATACTCACTGGTAACTCAATAAGAACCTCAGAGTTTATTCTCACTGGTAACTCAACATGGACCTCAGAGTTTATACTCACTGGTAACTCAACATGGACCTGAGTTGATACTCACTGGTAACTCAACATGGACCTGAGTTTATACTCACTGGTAACTCAACATGGACTTGAGTTTATACTCACTGGTAACTCAACATGGACCTGAGTTTATACTCACTGGTAACTCAACATGTACCTGAGTTTATACTCACTGGTAACTCAACATGGACCTGAGTTTATACTCACTGGTAACTCAACATGTACCTGAGTTTATACTCACTGGTATCTCAACATGGACCTCAGAGTTTATACTCACTGCTAACTCAACATGGACCTGAGTTTATACTCACTGGTAACTCAACATGGACCTGAGTTTATACTCACTGGTAACTCAACATGGACCTGAGTTTATACTCACTGGTACCTCAACATGAACCTGAGTTTATACTCACTGGTAACTCAACATGGACCTGAGTTTATACTCACTGGTAACTCAACATGGACCTGAGTTTATACTCACTGGGTACTCAACATGGACCTGAGTTTATACTCACTGGTAGCTCAACATGAACCTGAGTTTATACTCACTGGTAACTCAACATGGACCTGAGTTTATACTCACTGGTAACTCAACATGGACCTGAGTTTATACTCACTGGTAACTCAACATGGACCTGAGTTTATACTCACTGGTAACTCAACATGGACCTGAGTTTATACTCACTGGTAACTCAATAAGAAACTCAGAGTTTATTCTCGCTGGTAACTCAACATGGACCTCAGAGTTTATTCTCACTGGTAACTCAACATGGACCTCAGAGTTTATTCTCACTGGTAACTCAACATGGACCTGAGTTTATACTCACTGGTAACTCAACATGGACCTCAGAGTTCATACTCACTGGTAACTCAACATGGACCTCATAGTTTATACTCACTGGTAACTAAACATGAACCTGAGTTTATATTCACTGGTAACTCAACATGGACCTGAGTTTATATTCACTGGTAACTCAACATGGAGCTGAGTTTATACTCACTGGTAACTCAACATGTACCTGAGTTTATACTCACTGGTAACTCAACATGGACCTGAGTTTATACTCACTGGTAACTCAACATGGACCTGAGTTTATACTCACTGGTAACTCAACATGGACCTGAGTTTATACTCACTGGTAACTCAACATGGACCTGAGTTTATACTCACTGGTAACTCAACATGGACCTGAGTTTATACTCACTGGTAACTCAACATGGACCTCAGAGTTTATACTCACTGGTAACTCAACATGGACCTGAGTTTATACTCACTGGTAACTCAACATGGACCTGACTTTATACTCACTGGTAACTCAATAAGAACCTCAGAGTTTATTCTCACTGGTAACTCAACATGGACCTCAGAGTTTATACTCACTGGTAACTCAACATGGACCTGAGTTGATACTCACTGGTAACTCAACATGGACCTGAGTTTATACTCACTGGTAACTCAACATGGACCTGAGTTTATACTCACTGGTAACTCAACATGGACCTGAGTTTATACTCACTGGTAACTCAACATGGACCTGAGTTTATACTCACTGGTAACTCAACATGTACCTGAGTTTATACTCACTGGTAACTCAACATGGACCTGAGTTTATACTCACTGGTAACTCAACATGTACCTGAGTTTATACTCACTGGTATCTCAACATGGACCTGAGTTTATACTCACTGGTAACTCAACATGGACCTGAGTTTATACTCACTGGTAACTCAACATGGACCTGAGTTTATACTCACTGGTAACTCAACATGTACCTGAGTTTATACTCACTGGTACCTCAACATGAACCTGGGTTTATACTCACTGGTAACTCAACATGGACCTGAGTTTATACTCACTGGTAACTCAATAAGAAACTCAGAGTTTATTCTCGCTGGTAACTCAACATGGACCTCAGAGTTTATTCTCACTGGTAACTCAACATGGACCTCAGAGTTTATTCTCACTGGTAACTCAACATGGACCTGAGTTTATACTCACTGGTAACTCAACATGGACCTCAGAGTTCATACTCACTGGTAACTCAACATGGACCTCATAGTTTATACTCACTGGTAACTAAACATGAACCTGAGTTTATATTCACTGGTAACTCAACATGGACCTGAGTTTATATTCACTGGTAACTCAACATGGAGCTGAGTTTATACTCACTGGTAACTCAACATGTACCTGAGTTTATACTCACTGGTAACTCAACATGGACCTGAGTTTATACTCACTGGTAACTCAACATGGACCTGAGTTTATACTCACTGGTAACTCAACATGGACCTGAGTTTATACTCACTGGTAACTCAACATGGACCTGAGTTTATACTCACTGGTAACTCAACATGGACCTGAGTTTATACTCACTGGTAACTCAACATGGACCTCAGAGTTTATACTCACTGGTAACTCAACATGGACCTGAGTTTATACTCACTGGTAACTCAACATGGACCTGACTTTATACTCACTGGTAACTCAATAAGAACCTCAGAGTTTATTCTCACTGGTAACTCAACATGGACCTCAGAGTTTATACTCACTGGTAACTCAACATGGACCTGAGTTGATACTCACTGGTAACTCAACATGGACCTGAGTTTATACTCACTGGTAACTCAACATGGACCTGAGTTTATACTCACTGGTAACTCAACATGGACCTGAGTTTATACTCACTGGTAACTCAACATGGACCTGAGTTTATACTCACTGGTAACTCAACATGTACCTGAGTTTATACTCACTGGTAACTCAACATGGACCTGAGTTTATACTCACTGGTAACTCAACATGTACCTGAGTTTATACTCACTGGTATCTCAACATGGACCTGAGTTTATACTCACTGGTAACTCAACATGGACCTGAGTTTATACTCACTGGTAACTCAACATGGACCTGAGTTTATACTCACTGGTAACTCAACATGGACCTGAGTTTATACTCACTGGTACCTCAACATGAACCTGGGTTTATACTCACTGGTAACTCAACATGGACCTGAGTTTATACTCACTGGTAACTCAACATGGACCTGAGTTTATACTCACTGGGTACTCAACATGGACCTGAGTTTATACTCACTGGTAGCTCAACATGAACCTGAGTTTATACTCACTGGTAACTCAACATGGACCTGAGTTTATACTCACTGGTAACTCAACATGGACCTGAGTTTATACTCACTGGTAACTCAACATGGACCTGAGTTTATACTCACTGGTAACTCAACATGGACCTGAGTTTATACTCACTGGTAACTCAATAAGAACCTCAGAGTTTATTCTCGCTGGTAACTCAACATGGACCTCAGAGTTTATTCTCACTGGTAACTCAACATGGACCTCAGAGTTTATACTCACTGGTAACTCAACATGGACCTCAGAGTTTATTCTCACTGGTAACTCAACATGGACCTGAGTTTATACTCACTGGTAACTCAACATGGACCTCAGAGTTCATACTCACTGGTAACTCAACATGGACCTCATAGTTTATACTCACTGGTAACTAAACATGAACCTGAGTTTATATTCACTGGTAACTCAACATGGACCTGAGTTTATACTCACTGGTAACTCAACATGGACCTGAGTTTATACTCACTGGTAACTCAACATGGACCTGAGTTTATACTCACTGGTAACTCAACATGGACCTGAGTTTATACTCACTGGTAACTCAACATGGACCTGAGTTTATACTCACTGGTAACTCAACATGGACCTCAGAGTTTATACTCACTGGTAACTCAACATGGACCTGAGTTTATACTCACTGGTAACTCAACATGGACCTGACTTTATACTCACTGGTAACTCAATAAGAACCTCAGAGTTTATTCTCACTGGTAACTCAACATGGACCTCAGAGTTTATACTCACTGGTAACTCAACATGGACCTGAGTTGATACTCACTGGTAACTCAACATGGACCTGAGTTTATACTCACTGGTAACTCAACATGGACCTGAGTTTATACTCACTGGTAACTCAACATGGACCTGAGTTTATACTCACTGGTAACTCAACATGGACCTGAGTTTATACTCACTGGTAACTCAACATGTACCTGAGTTTATACTCACTGGTAACTCAACATGGACCTGAGTTTATACTCACTGGTAACTCAACATGTACCTGAGTTTATACTCACTGGTAACTCAACATGGACCTGAGTTTATACTCACTGGTAGCTCAACATGAACCTGAGTTTATACTCACTGGTAACTCAACATGGACCTGAGTTTATACTCACTGGTAACTCAACATGGACCTGAGTTTATACTCACTGGTAACTCAACATGGACCTGAGTTTATACTCACTGGTAACTCAACATGGACCTGAGTTTATACTCACTGGTAACTCAATAAGAACCTCAGAGTTTATTCTCGCTGGTAACTCAACATGGACCTCAGAGTTTATTCTCACTGGTAATTCAACATGGACCTCAGAGTTTATACTCACTGGTAACTCAACATGGACCTCAGAGTTTATTCTCACTGGTAACTCAACATGGACCTGAGTTTATACTCACTGGTAACTCAACATGGACCTCAGAGTTCATACTCACTGGTAACTCAACATGGACCTCATAGTTTATACTCACTGGTAACTAAACATGAACCTGAGTTTATATTCACTGGTAACTCAACATGGACCTGAGTTTATACTCACTGGTAACTCAACATGGACCTGAGTTTATACTCACTGGTAACTCAACATGGACCTGAGTTTATACTCACTGGTAACTCAACATGGACCTAAGTTTATACTCACTGGTAACTCAACATGGACCTGAGTTTATACTCACTGGTAACTCAACATGGACCTCAGAGTTTATACTCACTGGTAACTCAACATGGACCTGAGTTTATGCTCACTGGTAACTCAACATGGACCTGAGTTTATACTCACTGGTAACTCAACATGGACCTCAGAGTTTATACTCACTGGTAACTCAACATGGACCTGAGTTTATACTCACTGGTAACTCAACATGGACCTGAGTTTATACTCACTGGTAACTCAACATGGACCTACGTTTATACTCACTGGTAACTAAACATGGACCTGAGTTTATACTCACTGGTAACTCAACATGGACCTCAGAGTTTATACTCACTGGTAACTCAACATGGACCTCATAGTTTTTACTCACTGGTAACTCAACATGGACCTGAGTTTATACTCACTGGTAACTCAACATGGACCTCAGAGTTTATACTCACTGGTAACTCAACATGGACCTGAGTTTATACTCACTGGTAAATCAACATGGACCTGAGTTTATACTCACTGGTAACTCAACATGGACCTGAGTTTATACTCACTGGTAACTCAACATGGACCTGAGTTTATACTCACTGGTAACTCAACATGGACCTGAGTTTATACTCACTGATAACTCAACATGGACCTCAGAGTTTATACTCACTGGTAACTCAACATGGACCTCAGAGTGTATACTCACTGGTAACTCAACATGTACCTGAGTTTATACTCACTGGTAACTCAACATGGACCTGAGTTTATACTCACTGGTAACTCAACATGGACCTGAGTTTATACTCACTGGTAACTCAACATGAACCTGAGTTTATATTCACTGGTAACTCAACATGGACCTGAGTTTATACTCACTGGTAACTCAACATGGACCTGAGTTTATACTCACTGGTAACTCAAAATGGACTTGAGTTTATACTCACTGGTAACTCAACATGGACTTGAGTTTATACTCACTGGTAACTCAACATGGACCTGAGTTTATACTCACTGGTAACTCAACATGGACCTGAGTTTATACTCACTGGTAACTCAACATGGACCTGACTTTATACTCACTGGTAACTCAATAAGAACCTCAGAGTTTATTCTCACTGGTAACTCAACATGGACCTCAGAGTTTATACTCACTGGTACCTCAACATGGACCTGAGTTTATACTCACTGGTAACTCAACATGGACCTGACTTTATACTCACTGGTAACTCAATAAGAACCTCAGAGTTTATTCTCACTGGTAACTCAACATGGACCTCAGAGTTTATACTCACTGGTAACTCAACATGGACCTGAGTTGATACTCACTGGTAACTCAACATGGACCTGAGTTTATACTCACTGGTAACTCAACATGGACCTGAGTTTATACTCACTGGTAACTCAACATGGACCTGAGTTTATACTCACTGGTAACTCAACATGGACCTGAGTTTATACTCACTGGTAACTCAACATGGACCTGAGTTTATATTCACTGGTAACTCAACATGGACCTGAGTTTATACTCACTGGTAACTCAACTAGGACCTGAGTTTATACTCACTGGTATCTCAACATGGACCTGAGTTTATACTCACTGGTAACTCAACATGTACCTGAGTTTATACTCACTGGTAACTCAACATGGAACTGAGTTTATACTCACTGGTAACTCAACATGTATCTGAGTTTATACTCACTGGTAACTCAACATGGACCTGAGTTTATACTCACTGGTAACTCAAAATGGACCTGAGTTTATACTCACTGGTAACTTAACATGGACCTGAGTTTATACTCACTGGTAACTCAACATGGACCTGAGTTTATACTCACTGGTACCTCAACATGAACCTGAGTTTATACTCACTGGTAACTCAACATGGACCTGAGTTTATACTCACTGGTAACTCAACATGGACCTGAGTTTATACTCACTGGGTACTCAACATGGACCTGAGTTTATACTCACTGGTACCTCAACATGAACCTGAGTTTATACTCACTGGTAACTCAACATGGACCTGAGTTTATACTCACTGGTAACTCAACATGGACCTCAGAGTTTTTACTCACTGGTAACTCAACATGGACCTGAGTTTATACTCACTGGTAAATCAACATGGACCTCAGAGTTTATACTCACTGGTAACTCAACATGGACCTGAGTTTATACTCACTGGTAACTCAACATGGACCTGAGTTTATACTCACTTGTAACACAACATGGACCTGAGTTTATACTCACTGATAACTCAACATGGACCTCAGAGTTTATACTCACTGGTAACTCAACATGGACCTCAGAGTGTATACTCACTGGTAACTCAACATGTACCTGAGTTTATACTCACTGGTAACTCAACATGGACCTGAGTTTATACTCACTGGTAACTCAACATGGACCTGAGTTTATACTCACTGGTAACTCAACATGAACCTGAGTTTATATTCACTGGTAACTCAACATGGACCTGAGTTTATACTCACTGGTAACTCAACATGGACCTGAGTTTATACTCACTGGTAACTCAACATGGACTTGAGTTTATACTCACTGGTAACTCAACATGGACTTGAGTTTATACTCACTGGTAACTCAACATGGACCTGAGTTTATACTCACTGGTAACTCAACATGGACCTGAGTTTATACTCACTGGTAACTCAACATGGACCTGACTTTATACTCACTGGTAACTCAATAAGAACCTCAGAGTTTATTCTCACTGGTAACTCAACATGGACCTCAGAGTTTATACTCACTGGTACCTCAACATGGACCTGAGTTTATACTCACTGGTAACTCAACATGGACCTGACTTTATACTCACTGGTAACTCAATAAGAACCTCAGAGTTTATTCTCACTGGTAACTCAACATGGACCTCAGAGTTTATACTCACTGGTAACTCAACATAGACCTGAGTTTATACTCACTGGTAACTCAACATGGACCTGAGTTTATACTCACTGGTAACTCAACATGGACCTGAGTTTATACTCACTGGTAACTCAACATTGACCTGAGTTTATACTCACTGGTAACTCAACATGGACCTGAGTTTATATTCACTGGTAACTCAACATGGACCTGAGTTTATACTCACTGGTAACTCAACTAGGACCTGAGTTAATACTCACTGGTATCTCAACATGGACCTGAGTTTATACTCACTGGTAACTCAACATGGACCTGAGTTTATACTCACTGGTAACTCAACATGTACCTGAGTTTATACTCACTGGTAACTCAACATGGACCTGAGTTTATACTCACTGGTAACTCAACATGTATCTGAGTTTATACTCACTGGTAACTAAACATGAACCTGAGTTTATATTCACTGGTAACTCAACATGGACCTGAGTTTATATTCACTGGTAACTCAACATGGAGCTGAGTTTATACTCACTAGTAACTCAACATGTACCTGAGTTTATACTCACTGGTAACTCAACATGGACCTGAGTTTATACTCACTGGTAACTCAACATGGACCTGAGTTTATACTCACTGGTAACTCAACATGGACCTGAGTTTATACTCACTGGTAACTCAACATGGACCTCAGAGTTTATACTCACTGGTAACTCAACATGGACCTCATAGTTTTTACTCACTGGTAACTCAACATGGACCTGAGTTTATACTCACTGGTAACTCAACATGGACCTCAGAGTTTATACTCACTGGTAACTCAACATGGACCTGAGTTTATACTCACTGGTAAATCAACATGGACCTGAGTTCATACTCACTGGTAACTCAACATGGACCTGAGTTTATACTCACTGGTAACTCAACATGGACCTGAGTTTATACTCACTGGTAACTCAACATGGACCTGAGTTTATACTCACTGGTAACTCAACATGGACCTCAGAGTTTATACTCACTGGTAACTCAACATGGACCTCAGAGTGTATACTCACTGGTAACTCAACATGTACCTGAGTTTATACTCACTGGTAACTCAACATGGACCTTAGTTTATACTCACTGGTAACTCAACATGGACCTGAGTTTATACTCACTGGTAACTCAACATGAACCTGAGTTTATATTCACTGGTAACTCAACATGGACCTGAGTTTATACTCACTGGTAACTCAACATGGACCTGAGTTTATACTCACTGGTAACTCAACATGGACTTGAGTTTATACTCACTGGTAACTCAACATGGACTTGAGTTTATACTCACTGGTAACTCAACATGGACCTGAGTTTATACTCACTGGTAACTCAACATGGACCTGAGTTTATACTCACTGGTAACTCAACATGGACCTGACTTTATACTCACTGGTAACTCAATAAGAACCTCAGAGTTTATTCTCACTGGTAACTCAACATGGACCTCAGAGTTTATACTCACTGGTACCTCAACATGGACCTGAGTTGATACTCACTGGTAACTCAACATGGACCTGAGTTTATACTCACTGGTAACTCAACATGGACCTGAGTTTATACTCACTGGTAACTCAACATGGACCTGAGTTTATACTCACTGGTAACTCAACATGGACCTGAGTTTATATTCACTGGTAACTCAACATGGACCTGAGTTTATACTCACTGGTAACTCAACTAGGACCTGAGTTTATTATCACTGGTATCTCAACATGGACCTGAGTTTATACTCACTGGTAACTCAACATGGACCTGAGTTTATACTCACTGGTAACTCAACATGTACCTGAGTTTATACTCACTGGTAACTCAACATGGACCTGAGTTTATACTCACTGGTAACTCAACATGTACCTGAGTTTATACTCACTGGTATCTCAACATGGACCTGAGTTTATACTCACTGGTAACTCAACATGGACCTGAGTTTATACTCACTGGTAACTCAACATGGACCTGAGTTTATACTCACTGGTAACTCAACATGGACCTGAGTTTATACTCACTGGTAACTCAACATGGACCTGCGGTAATACTCACTGGTAACTCAACATGGACCTGAGTTTATACTCACTGGGTACTCAACATGGACCTGAGTTTATACTCACTGGTACCTCAACATGAACCTGAGTTTATACTCACTGGTAACTCAACATGGACCTGAGTTTATACTCATTGGTAACTCAACATGGACCTGAGTTTATACTCACTGGTAACTCAACATGGACCTGAGTTTATACTCACTGGGTACTCAACATGGACCTGAGTTTATACTCACTGGTACCTCAACATGAACCTGAGTTTATACTCACTGGTAACTCAACATGGACCTGAGTTTATACTCATTGGTAACTCAACATGGACCTGAGTTTATACTCACTGGTAACTCAACATGGACCTGAGTTTATACTCACTGGTACCTCAACATGAACCTGAGTTTATACTCACTGGTAACTTAACATGGACCTGAGTTTATACTCACTGGTAACTCAACATGGACCTGAGTTTATACTCACTGGTAACTCAACATGAACCTGAGTTTATATTCACTGGTAACTCAACATGGACCTGAGTTTATACTCACTGGTAACTCAACATGGACCTGAGTTTATACTCACTGGTAACTCAACATGGACTTGAGTTTATACTCACTGGTAACTCAACATGGACTTGAGTTTATACTCACTGGTAACTCAACATGGACCTGAGTTTATACTCACTGGTAACTCAACATGGACCTGACTTTATACTCACTGGTAACTCAATAAGAACCTCAGAGTTTATTCTCACTGGTAACTCAACATGGACCTCAGAGTTTATACTCACTGGTACCTCAACATGGACCTGAGTTTATACTCACTGGTAACTCAACATGGACCTGACGTAATACTCACTGGTAACTCAATAAGAACCTCAGAGTTTATTCTCACTGGTAACTCAACATGGACCTCAGAGTTTATACTCACTGGTAACTCAACATGGACCTGAGTTGATACACACTGGTAACTCAACATGGACCTGAGTTTATACTCACTGGTAACTCAACATGGACCTGAGTTTATACTCACTGGTAACTCAACATGGACCTGAGTTTATACTCACTGGTAACTCAACATGGACCTGAGTTTATACTCACTGGTAACTCAACATGGACCTGAGTTTATATTCACTGGTAACTCAACATGGACCTGAGTTTATACTCACTGGTAACTCAACTAGGACCTGAGTTTATACTCACTGGTATCTCAACATGGACCTGAGTTTATACTCACTGGTAACTCAACATGGACCTGAGTTTATACTCACTGGTAACTCAACATGTACCTGAGTTTATACTCACTGGTAACTCAACATGGACCTGAGTTTATACTCACTGGAAACTCAACATGTACCTGAGTTTATACTCACTGGTATCTCAACATGGACCTGAGTTTATACTCACTGGTAACTCAACATGGACCTGAGTTTATACTCACTGGTAACTCAACATGGACCTGAGTTTATACTCACTGGTACCTCAACATGATCCTGAGTTTATACTCACTGGTAACTCAACATGGACCTGAGTTTATACTCACTGGTAACTCAACATGGACCTGAGTTTATACTCACTGGGTACTCAACATGGACCTGAGTTTATACTCACTGGTACCTCAACATGAACCTGAGTTTATACTCACTGGTAACTCAACATGGACCTGAGTTTATACTCACTGGTAACTCAACATGGACCTGAGTTTATACTCACTGGTAACTCAACATGGACCTGAGTTTATACTCACTGGTAACTCAACATGGACCTGAGTTTATACTCACTGGTAACTCAATAAGAACCTCCGAGTTTATTCTCGCTGGTAACTCAACATGGACCTCAGAGTTTATTCTCACTGGTAACTCAACATGGACCTCAGAGTTTATACTCACTGGTAACTCAACATGGACCTCAGAGTTTATTCTCACTGGTAACTCAAAATGGACCTGAGTTTATACTCACTGGTAACTCAACATGGACCTCAGAGTTCATACTCACTGGTAACTCAACATGGACCTCATAGTTTATACTCACTGGTAACTAAACATGAACCTGAGTTTATATTCACTGGTAACTCAACATGGACCTGAGTTTATATTCACTGGCAACTCAACATGGAGCTGAGTTTATACTCACTGGTAACTCAACATGTACCTGAGTTTATACTCACTGGTAACTCAACATGGACCTGAGTTTATACTCACTGGTAACTCAACATGGACCTGAGTTTATACTCACTGGTAACTCAACATGGACCTGAGTTTATACTCACTGGTAACTCAACATGGACCTGAGTTTATACTCACTGGTAACTCAACATGGACCTGAGTTTATATTCACTGGTAACTCAACATGGACCTGAGTTTATACTCACTGGTAACTCAACTAGGACCTGAGTTTATACTCACTGGTATCTCAACATGGACCTGAGTTTATACTCACTGGTAACTCAACATGGACCTGAGTTTATACTCACTGGTAACTCAACATGTACCTGAGTTTATACTCACTGGTAACTCAACATGGACCTGAGTTTATACTCACTGGTAACTCAACATGTACCTGAGTTTATACTCACTGGTATCTCAACATGGACCTGAGTTTATACTCACTGGTAACTCAACATGGACCTGAGTTTATACTCACTGGTAACTCAATAAGAACCTCAGAGTTTATTCTCGCTGGTAACTCAACATGGACCTCAGAGTTTATTCTGACTGGTAACTCAACATGGACCTCAGAGTTTATACTCACTGGTAACTCAACATGGACCTCAGAGTTTATTCTCACTGGTAACTCAAAATGGACCTGAGTTTATACTCACTGGTAACTCAACATGGACCTCAGAGTTCATACTCACTGGTAACTCAACATGGACCTCATAGTTTATACTCACTGGTAACTAAACATGAACCTGAGTTTATATTCACTGGTAACTCAACATGGACCTGAGTTTATATTCACTGGCAACTCAACATGGAGCTGAGTTTATACTCACTGGTAACTCAACATGTACCTGAGTTTATACTCACTGGTAACTCAACATGGACCTGAGTTTATACTCACTGGTAACTCAACATGGACCTGAGTTTATACTCACTGGTAACTCAACATGGACCTGAGTTTATACTCACTGGTAACTCAACATGGACCTGAGTTTATACTCACTGGTAACTCAACATGGACCTGAGTTTATATTCACTGGTAACTCAACATGGACCTGAGTTTATACTCACTGGTAACTCAACTAGGACCTGAGTTTATACTCACTGGTATCTCAACATGGACCTGAGTTTATACTCACTGGTAACTCAACATGGACCTGAGTTTATACTCACTGGTAACTCAACATGTACCTGAGTTTATACTCACTGGTAACTCAACATGGACCTGAGTTTATACTCACTGGTAACTCAACATGTACCTGAGTTTATACTCACTGGTATCTCAACATGGACCTGAGTTTATACTCACTGGTAACTCAACATGGACCTCAGAGTTTATACTCACTGGTACCTCAACATGGACCTGAGTTTATACTCACTGGTAACTCAACATGGACCTGACGTAATACTCACTGGTAACTCAATAAGAACCTCAGAGTTTATTCTCACTGGTAACTCAACATGGACCTCAGAGTTTATACTCACTGGTAACTCAACATGGACCTGAGTTGATACTCACTGGTAACTCAACATGGACCTGAGTTTATACTCACTGGTAACTCAACATGGACCTGAGTTTATACTCACTGGTAACTCAACATGGACCTGAGTTTATACTCACTGGTAACTCAACATGGACCTGAGTTTATACTCACTGGTAACTCAACATGGACCTGAGTTTATATTCACTGGTAACTCAACATGGACCTGAGTTTATACTCACTGGTAACTCAACTAGGACCTGAGTTTATACTCACTGGTATCTCAACATGGACCTGAGTTTATACTCACTGGTAACTCAACATGGACCTGAGTTTATACTCACTGGTAACTCAACATGTACCTGAGTTTATACTCACTGGTAACTCAACATGGACCTGAGTTTATACTCACTGGAAACTCAACATGTACCTGAGTTTATACTCACTGGTAACTCAACATGGACCTGAGTTTATACTCACTGGTAACTCAACATGGACCTGAGTTTATATTCACTGGTAACTCAACATGGACCTGAGTTTATACTCACTGGTAACTCAACTAGGACCTGAGTTTATTATCACTGGTATCTCAACATGGACCTGAGTTTATACTCACTGGTAACTCAACATGGACCTGAGTTTATACTCACTGGTAACTCAACATGTACCTGAGTTTATACTCACTGGTAACTCAACATGGACCTGAGTTTATACTCACTGGTAACTCAACATGTACCTGAGTTTATACTCACTGGTATCTCAACATGGACCTGAGTTTATACTCACTGGTAACTCAACATGGACCTGAGTTTATACTCACTGGTAACTCAACATGGACCTGAGTTTATACTCACTGGTAACTCAACATGGACCTGAGTTTATACTCACTGGTAACTCAACATGGACCTGCGGTAATACTCACTGGTAACTCAACATGGACCTGAGTTTATACTCACTGGGTACTCAACATGGACCTGAGTTTATACTCACTGGTACCTCAACATGAACCTGAGTTTATACTCACTGGTAACTCAACATGGACCTGAGTTTATACTCATTGGTAACTCAACATGGACCTGAGTTTATACTCACTGGTAACTCAACATGGACCTGAGTTTATACTCACTGGGTACTCAACATGGACCTGAGTTTATACTCACTGGTACCTCAACATGAACCTGAGTTTATACTCACTGGTAACTCAACATGGACCTGAGTTTATACTCATTGGTAACTCAACATGGACCTGAGTTTATACTCACTGGTAACTCAACATGGACCTGAGTTTATACTCACTGGTACCTCAACATGAACCTGAGTTTATACTCACTGGTAACTTAACATGGACCTGAGTTTATACTCACTGGTAACTCAACATGGACCTGAGTTTATACTCACTGGTAACTCAACATGAACCTGAGTTTATATTCACTGGTAACTCAACATGGACCTGAGTTTATACTCACTGGTAACTCAACATGGACCTGAGTTTATACTCACTGGTAACTCAACATGGACTTGAGTTTATACTCACTGGTAACTCAACATGGACTTGAGTTTATACTCACTGGTAACTCAACATGGACCTGAGTTTATACTCACTGGTAACTCAACATGGACCTGACTTTATACTCACTGGTAACTCAATAAGAACCTCAGAGTTTATTCTCACTGGTAACTCAACATGGACCTCAGAGTTTATACTCACTGGTACCTCAACATGGACCTGAGTTTATACTCACTGGTAACTCAACATGGACCTGACGTAATACTCACTGGTAACTCAATAAGAACCTCAGAGTTTATTCTCACTGGTAACTCAACATGGACCTCAGAGTTTATACTCACTGGTAACTCAACATGGACCTGAGTTGATACACACTGGTAACTCAACATGGACCTGAGTTTATACTCACTGGTAACTCAACATGGACCTGAGTTTATACTCACTGGTAACTCAACATGGACCTGAGTTTATACTCACTGGTAACTCAACATGGACCTGAGTTTATACTCACTGGTAACTCAACATGGACCTGAGTTTATATTCACTGGTAACTCAACATGGACCTGAGTTTATACTCACTGGTAACTCAACTAGGACCTGAGTTTATACTCACTGGTATCTCAACATGGACCTGAGTTTATACTCACTGGTAACTCAACATGGACCTGAGTTTATACTCACTGGTAACTCAACATGTACCTGAGTTTATACTCACTGGTAACTCAACATGGACCTGAGTTTATACTCACTGGAAACTCAACATGTACCTGAGTTTATACTCACTGGTATCTCAACATGGACCTGAGTTTATACTCACTGGTAACTCAACATGGACCTGAGTTTATACTCACTGGTAACTCAACATGGACCTGAGTTTATACTCACTGGTACCTCAACATGATCCTGAGTTTATACTCACTGGTAACTCAACATGGACCTGAGTTTATACTCACTGGTAACTCAACATGGACCTGAGTTTATACTCACTGGGTACTCAACATGGACCTGAGTTTATACTCACTGGTACCTCAACATGAACCTGAGTTTATACTCACTGGTAACTCAACATGGACCTGAGTTTATACTCACTGGTAACTCAACATGGACCTGAGTTTATACTCACTGGTAACTCAACATGGACCTGAGTTTATACTCACTGGTAACTCAACATGGACCTGAGTTTATACTCACTGGTAACTCAATAAGAACCTCCGAGTTTATTCTCGCTGGTAACTCAACATGGACCTCAGAGTTTATTCTCACTGGTAACTCAACATGGACCTCAGAGTTTATACTCACTGGTAACTCAACATGGACCTCAGAGTTTATTCTCACTGGTAACTCAAAATGGACCTGAGTTTATACTCACTGGTAACTCAACATGGACCTCAGAGTTCATACTCACTGGTAACTCAACATGGACCTCATAGTTTATACTCACTGGTAACTAAACATGAACCTGAGTTTATATTCACTGGTAACTCAACATGGACCTGAGTTTATATTCACTGGCAACTCAACATGGAGCTGAGTTTATACTCACTGGTAACTCAACATGTACCTGAGTTTATACTCACTGGTAACTCAACATGGACCTGAGTTTATACTCACTGGTAACTCAACATGGACCTGAGTTTATACTCACTGGTAACTCAACATGGACCTGAGTTTATACTCACTGGTAACTCAACATGGACCTGAGTTTATACTCACTGGTAACTCAACATGGACCTGAGTTTATATTCACTGGTAACTCAACATGGACCTGAGTTTATACTCACTGGTAACTCAACTAGGACCTGAGTTTATACTCACTGGTATCTCAACATGGACCTGAGTTTATACTCACTGGTAACTCAACATGGACCTGAGTTTATACTCACTGGTAACTCAACATGTACCTGAGTTTATACTCACTGGTAACTCAACATGGACCTGAGTTTATACTCACTGGTAACTCAACATGTACCTGAGTTTATACTCACTGGTATCTCAACATGGACCTGAGTTTATACTCACTGGTAACTCAACATGGACCTGAGTTTATACTCACTGGTAACTCAATAAGAACCTCAGAGTTTATTCTCGCTGGTAACTCAACATGGACCTCAGAGTTTATTCTGACTGGTAACTCAACATGGACCTCAGAGTTTATACTCACTGGTAACTCAACATGGACCTCAGAGTTTATTCTCACTGGTAACTCAAAATGGACCTGAGTTTATACTCACTGGTAACTCAACATGGACCTCAGAGTTCATACTCACTGGTAACTCAACATGGACCTCATAGTTTATACTCACTGGTAACTAAACATGAACCTGAGTTTATATTCACTGGTAACTCAACATGGACCTGAGTTTATATTCACTGGCAACTCAACATGGAGCTGAGTTTATACTCACTGGTAACTCAACATGTACCTGAGTTTATACTCACTGGTAACTCAACATGGACCTGAGTTTATACTCACTGGTAACTCAACATGGACCTGAGTTTATACTCACTGGTAACTCAACATGGACCTGAGTTTATACTCACTGGTAACTCAACATGGACCTGAGTTTATACTCACTGGTAACTCAACATGGACCTGAGTTTATATTCACTGGTAACTCAACATGGACCTGAGTTTATACTCACTGGTAACTCAACTAGGACCTGAGTTTATACTCACTGGTATCTCAACATGGACCTGAGTTTATACTCACTGGTAACTCAACATGGACCTGAGTTTATACTCACTGGTAACTCAACATGTACCTGAGTTTATACTCACTGGTAACTCAACATGGACCTGAGTTTATACTCACTGGTAACTCAACATGTACCTGAGTTTATACTCACTGGTATCTCAACATGGACCTGAGTTTATACTCACTGGTAACTCAACATGGACCTCAGAGTTTATACTCACTGGTACCTCAACATGGACCTGAGTTTATACTCACTGGTAACTCAACATGGACCTGACGTAATACTCACTGGTAACTCAATAAGAACCTCAGAGTTTATTCTCACTGGTAACTCAACATGGACCTCAGAGTTTATACTCACTGGTAACTCAACATGGACCTGAGTTGATACTCACTGGTAACTCAACATGGACCTGAGTTTATACTCACTGGTAACTCAACATGGACCTGAGTTTATACTCACTGGTAACTCAACATGGACCTGAGTTTATACTCACTGGTAACTCAACATGGACCTGAGTTTATACTCACTGGTAACTCAACATGGACCTGAGTTTATATTCACTGGTAACTCAACATGGACCTGAGTTTATACTCACTGGTAACTCAACTAGGACCTGAGTTTATACTCACTGGTATCTCAACATGGACCTGAGTTTATACTCACTGGTAACTCAACATGGACCTGAGTTTATACTCACTGGTAACTCAACATGTACCTGAGTTTATACTCACTGGTAACTCAACATGGACCTGAGTTTATACTCACTGGAAACTCAACATGTACCTGAGTTTATACTCACTGGTATCTCAACATGGACCTGAGTTTATACTCACTGGTAACTCAACATGGACCTGAGTTTATACTCACTGGTAACTCAACATGGACCTGAGTTTATACTCACTGGTACCTCAACATGATCCTGAGTTTATACTCACTGGTAACTCAACATGGACCTGAGTTTATACTCACTGGTAACTCAACATGGACCTGAGTTTATACTCACTGGGTACTCAACATGGACCTGAGTTTATACTCACTGGTACCTCAACATGAACCTGAGTTTATACTCACTGGTAACTCAACATGGACCTGAGTTTATACTCACTGGTAACTCAACATGGACCTGACGTAATACTCACTGGTAACTCAATAAGAACCTCAGAGTTTATTCTCACTGGTAACTCAACATGGACCTCAGAGTTTATACTCACTGGTAACTCAACATGGACCTGAGTTGATACTCACTGGTAACTCAACATGGACCTGAGTTTATACTCACTGGTAACTCAACATGGACCTGAGTTTATACTCACTGGTAACTCAAAATGGACCTGAGTTTATACTCACTGGTAACTCAACATGGACCTGAGTTTATACTCACTGGTAACTCAACATGTACCTGAGTTTATACTCACTGGTAACTCAACATGGACCTGAGTTTATACTCACTGGAAACTCAACATGTACCTGAGTTTATACTCACTGGTATCTCAACATGGACCTGAGTTTATACTCACTGGTAACTCAACATGGACCTGAGTTTATACTCACTGGTAACTCAACATGGACCTGAGTTTATACTCACTGGTACCTCAACATGATCCTGAGTTTATACTCACTGGTAACTCAACATGGACCTGAGTTTATACTCACTGGTAACTCAACATGGACCTGAGTTTATACTCACTGGGTACTCAACATGGACCTGAGTTTATACTCACTGGTACCTCAACATGAACCTGAGTTTATACTCACTGGTAACTCAACATGGACCTGAGTTTATACTCACTGGTAACTCAACATGGACCTGAGTTTATACTCACTGGTAACTCAACATGGACCTGAGTTTATACTCACTGGTAACTCAACATGGACCTGAGTTTATACTCACTGGTAACTCAATAAGAACCTCCGAGTTTATTCTCGCTGGTAACTCAACATGGACCTCAGAGTTTATTCTCACTGGTAACTCAACATGGACCTCAGAGTTTATACTCACTGGTAACTCAACATGGACCTCAGAGTTTATTCTCACTGGTAACTCAAAATGGACCTGAGTTTATACTCACTGGTAACTCAACATGGACCTCAGAGTTCATACTCACTGGTAACTCAACATGGACCTCATAGTTTATACTCACTGGTAACTAAACATGAACCTGAGTTTATATTCACTGGTAACTCAACATGGACCTGAGTTTATATTCACTGGCAACTCAACATGGAGCTGAGTTTATACTCACTGGTAACTCAACATGTACCTGAGTTTATACTCACTGGTAACTCAACATGGACCTGAGTTTATACTCACTGGTAACTCAACATGGACCTGAGTTTATACTCACTGGTAACTCAACATGGACCTGAGTTTATACTCACTGGTAACTCAACATGGACCTGAGTTTATACTCACTGGTAACTCAACATGGACCTGAGTTTATATTCACTGGTAACTCAACATGGACCTGAGTTTATACTCACTGGTAACTCAACTAGGACCTGAGTTTATACTCACTGGTATCTCAACATGGACCTGAGTTTATACTCACTGGTAACTCAACATGGACCTGAGTTTATACTCACTGGTAACTCAACATGTACCTGAGTTTATACTCACTGGTAACTCAACATGGACCTGAGTTTATACTCACTGGTAACTCAACATGTACCTGAGTTTATACTCACTGGTATCTCAACATGGACCTGAGTTTATACTCACTGGTAACTCAACATGGACCTGAGTTTATACTCACTGGTAACTCAATAAGAACCTCAGAGTTTATTCTCGCTGGTAACTCAACATGGACCTCAGAGTTTATTCTGACTGGTAACTCAACATGGACCTCAGAGTTTATACTCACTGGTAACTCAACATGGACCTCAGAGTTTATTCTCACTGGTAACTCAAAATGGACCTGAGTTTATACTCACTGGTAACTCAACATGGACCTCAGAGTTCATACTCACTGGTAACTCAACATGGACCTCATAGTTTATACTCACTGGTAACTAAACATGAACCTGAGTTTATATTCACTGGTAACTCAACATGGACCTGAGTTTATATTCACTGGCAACTCAACATGGAGCTGAGTTTATACTCACTGGTAACTCAACATGTACCTGAGTTTATACTCACTGGTAACTCAACATGGACCTGAGTTTATACTCACTGGTAACTCAACATGGACCTGAGTTTATACTCACTGGTAACTCAACATGGACCTGAGTTTATACTCACTGGTAACTCAACATGGACCTGAGTTTATACTCACTGGTAACTCAACATGGACCTGAGTTTATATTCACTGGTAACTCAACATGGACCTGAGTTTATACTCACTGGTAACTCAACTAGGACCTGAGTTTATACTCACTGGTATCTCAACATGGACCTGAGTTTATACTCACTGGTAACTCAACATGGACCTGAGTTTATACTCACTGGTAACTCAACATGTACCTGAGTTTATACTCACTGGTAACTCAACATGGACCTGAGTTTATACTCACTGGTAACTCAACATGTACCTGAGTTTATACTCACTGGTATCTCAACATGGACCTGAGTTTATACTCACTGGTAACTCAACATGGACCTCAGAGTTTATACTCACTGGTACCTCAACATGGACCTGAGTTTATACTCACTGGTAACTCAACATGGACCTGACGTAATACTCACTGGTAACTCAATAAGAACCTCAGAGTTTATTCTCACTGGTAACTCAACATGGACCTCAGAGTTTATACTCACTGGTAACTCAACATGGACCTGAGTTGATACTCACTGGTAACTCAACATGGACCTGAGTTTATACTCACTGGTAACTCAACATGGACCTGAGTTTATACTCACTGGTAACTCAACATGGACCTGAGTTTATACTCACTGGTAACTCAACATGGACCTGAGTTTATACTCACTGGTAACTCAACATGGACCTGAGTTTATATTCACTGGTAACTCAACATGGACCTGAGTTTATACTCACTGGTAACTCAACTAGGACCTGAGTTTATACTCACTGGTATCTCAACATGGACCTGAGTTTATACTCACTGGTAACTCAACATGGACCTGAGTTTATACTCACTGGTAACTCAACATGTACCTGAGTTTATACTCACTGGTAACTCAACATGGACCTGAGTTTATACTCACTGGAAACTCAACATGTACCTGAGTTTATACTCACTGGTATCTCAACATGGACCTGAGTTTATACTCACTGGTAACTCAACATGGACCTGAGTTTATACTCACTGGTAACTCAACATGGACCTGAGTTTATACTCACTGGTACCTCAACATGATCCTGAGTTTATACTCACTGGTAACTCAACATGGACCTGAGTTTATACTCACTGGTAACTCAACATGGACCTGAGTTTATACTCACTGGGTACTCAACATGGACCTGAGTTTATACTCACTGGTACCTCAACATGAACCTGAGTTTATACTCACTGGTAACTCAACATGGACCTGAGTTTATACTCACTGGTAACTCAACATGGACCTGACGTAATACTCACTGGTAACTCAATAAGAACCTCAGAGTTTATTCTCACTGGTAACTCAACATGGACCTCAGAGTTTATACTCACTGGTAACTCAACATGGACCTGAGTTGATACTCACTGGTAACTCAACATGGACCTGAGTTTATACTCACTGGTAACTCAACATGGACCTGAGTTTATACTCACTGGTAACTCAAAATGGACCTGAGTTTATACTCACTGGTAACTCAACATGGACCTGAGTTTATACTCACTGGTAACTCAACATGGACCTGAGTTTATATTCACTGGTAACTCAACATGGACCTGAGTTTATACTCACTGGTAACTCAACTAGGACCTGAGTTTATACTCACTGGTATCTCAACATGGACCTGAGTTTATACTCACTGGTAACTCAACATGGACCTGAGTTTATACTCACTGGTAACTCAACATGTACCTGAGTTTATACTCACTGGTAACTCAACATGGACCTGAGTTTATACTCACTGGAAACTCAACATGTACCTGAGTTTATACTCACTGGTGTCTCAACATGGACCTGAGTTTATACTCACTGGTAACTCAACATGGACCTGAGTTTATACTCACTGGTAACTCAACATGGACCTGAGTTTATACTCACTGGTACCTCAACATGATCCTGAGTTTATACTCACTGGTAACTCAACATGGACCTGAGTTTATACTCACTGGTAACTCAACATGGACCTGAGTTTATACTCACTGGGTACTCAACATGGACCTGAGTTTATACTCACTGGTACCTCAACATGAACCTGAGTTTATACTCACTGGTAACTCAACATGGACCTGAGTTTATACTCACTGGTAACTCAACATGGACCTGAGTTTATACTCACTGGTAACTCAACATGGACCTGAGTTTATACTCACTGGTAACTCAACATGGACCTGAGTTTATACTCACTGGTAACTCAATAAGAACCTCAGAGTTTATTCTCGCTGGTAACTCAACATGGACCTCAGAGTTTATTCTCACTGGTAACTCAACATGGACCTCAGAGTTTATACTCACTGGTAACTCAACATGGACCTCAGAGTTTATTCTCACTGGTAACTCAAAATGGACCTGAGTTTATACTCACTGGTAACTCAACATGGACCTCAGAGTTCATACTCACTGGTAACTCAACATGGACCTCATAGTTTATACTCACTGGTAACTAAACATGAACCTGAGTTTATATTCACTGGTAACTCAACATGGACCTGAGTTTATATTCACTGGCAACTCAACATGGAGCTGAGTTTATACTCACTGGTAACTCAACATGTACCTGAGTTTATACTCACTGGTAACTCAACATGGACCTGAGTTTATACTCACTGGTAACTCAACATGGACCTGAGTTTATACTCACTGGTAACTCAACATGGACCTGAGTTTATACTCACTGGTAACTCAACATGGACCTGAGTTTATACTCACTGGTAACTCAACATGGACCTGAGTTTATACTCACTGGTAACTCAACATGGACCTCAGAGTTTATACTCACTGGTAACTCAACATGGACCTGAGTTTATACTCAATGGTAACTCAACATGGACCTGAGTTTATACTCACTGGTAACTCAACATGGACCTAAGTTTATACTCACTGGTAACTCAACATGGACCTGAGTTTATACTCACTGGTAACTCAACATGGACCTGAGTTTATACTCACTGGTAACTCAACATGGACCTGAGTTTATACTCACTGGTAACTCAACATGGACCTGAGTTTATACTCACTGGTAACTCAACATGGACCTCAGAGTTTATACTCACTGGTAACTCAACATGGACCTCATAGTTTTTACTCACTGGTAACTCAACATGGACCTGAGTTTATACTCACTGGTAACTCAACATGGACCTCAGAGTTTATACTCACTGGTAACTCAACATGGACCTGAGTTTATACTCACTGGTAAATCAACATGGACCTGAGTTTATACTCACTGGTAACTCAACATGGACCTGAGTTTATACTCACTGGTAACTCAACATGGACCTGAGTTTATACTCACTGGTAACTCAACATGGACCTGAGTTTATACTCACTGGTAACTCAACATGGACCTGAGTTTATACTCACTGGTAACTCAACATGGACCTGAGTTTATACTCACTGGTAACTCAACATGGACCTCAGAGTTTATACTCACTGGTAACTCAACATGGACCTGAGTTTATACTCACTGGTAACTCAACATGGACCTAAGTTTATACTCACTGGTAACTCAACATGGACCTGAGTTTATACTCACTGGTAACTCAACATGAACCTCAGAGTTTATACTCACTGGTAACTCAACATGGACCTCATAGTTTTTACTCACTGGTAACTCAACATGGACCTGAGTTTATACTCACTGGTAACTCAACATGGACCTCAGAGTTTATACTCACTGGTAACTCAACATGGACCTGAGTTTATACTCACTGGTAAATCAACATGGACCTGAGTTTATACTCACTGGTAACTCAACATGGACCTGAGTTTATACTCACTGGTAACTCAACATGGACCTGAGTTTATACTCACTGGTAACTCAACATGGACCTGAGTTTATACTCACTGGTAACTCAACATGGACCTCAGAGTTTATACTCACTGGTAACTCAACATGGACCTCAGAGTGTATACTCACTGATAACTCAACATGTACCTGAGTTTATACTCACTGGTAACTCAACATGGATCTGAGTTTATACTCACTGGTAACTCAACATGGACCTGAGTTTATACTCACTGGTAACTCAACATGAACCTGAGTTTATATTCACTGGTAACTCAACATGGACCTGAGTTTATACTCACTGGTAACTCAACATGGACCTGAGTTTATACTCACTGGTAACTCAACATGGACTTGAGTTTATACTCACTGGTAACTCAACATGGACTTCAGTTTATACTCACTGGTAACTCAACATGGACCTGAGTTTATACTCACTGGTAACTCAACATGGACCTGAGTTTATACTCACTGGTAACTCAACATGGACCTGACTTTATACTCACTGGTAACTCAATAAGAACCTCAGAGTTTATTCTCACTGGTAACTCAACATGGACCTCAGAGTTTATACTCACTGGTAACTCAACATGGACCTGAGTTTATACTCACTGGTAACTCAACATGGACCTGACTTTATACTCACTGGTAACTCAATAAGAACCTCAGAGTTTATTCTCACTGGTAACTCAACATGGACCTCAGAGTTTATACTCACTGGTAACTCAACATGGACCTGAGTTGATACTCACTGGTAACTCTGTCACGTTCTGACCTCTATTTCCTTTGTTTTTGTATTTATTTAGTATGGTCAGGGCGTGAGTTGGGTGGGCAGTCTATGTTTGTTTTTCTATGTTTTGGGTCAGTTCTATGTTTTCGGCCTAGTATGGTTCTCAATCAGAGGCAGGTGTCATTAGTTGTCTCTGATTGAGAATCATACTTAGGTAGCCTGGGTTTCACTGTTTGTTTGTGGGTGATTGTTCCTGTTTTGTGTTTGCACCAGACAGGGCTGTTTTGAGTTCTCACGTTTCTTGTTTTGTTTTCGTTAGTTTGTTCATGTATAGTGTCGTCAATAAATATAATGAACAACCACCACGCTGCGCTTTGGTCCGCCTTTACTTCACAAGAGGAGAACCGTTACAGAATCACCCACCACAACAGGACCAAGCGGTGTGGTAATGGGCAACGGAAAAAGCAGCAGCAGGAGCAGCGCGAGGAGGTATGGACATGGGAGGACGTTATGGACAGCAATGGCATGGAGTATACTACTTGGGAGGAGATCGACAGGTGGGCGGCCGACCCAGGGAGAGTGCCGGAGCCCGCCTGGGATTCGATGGAGCAGTGCGCGGAAGGCTATCAGAGAATGGAGTTGGCGAAGCAGGCACGGCGGCGCGGAAGGAAGCCCGAGAGGCAACCCCAAAAATTTCTTTGGGGGGGGCTAACAGGGAGTATGGCTACGCCAGGTAGGAGACCTGGGCAGACTCCCTGTGCTTACCGGGGGGCTAGAGAGACCGGACAGGCACCGTGTTATGCAGTGGTGCGCACGGTGTCTCCAGTGCGGGTGCATAGCCCGGTGCGGTATATTCCAGCTCCGCGTGTCGGCCGGGCTAGATTGAGCGTCGAGCCTAATGCCATGAAGCCGGCTCTACGCAGCTGGTCCCCAGTGCGTCTCCTTGGGCCGGCTTACATGGCACCAGCCTTGCGCTCGGTGTCTCCGGTTCGCCTGCATAGCCCAGTGCGGGCTATTCCACCACGCCGCACTGGCAGGGCGACCGTGAGCATTCAACCAGGTAAGGTTGGGCAGGCTCGGTGCTCAAGAGCTCCAGTGCGCCTGCACGGTCCGGTCTTTCCAGTACCACCTCCACACCCCAGCCCTCCGGTAGCAGCTCCCCGCACAAGGCTTCCTGTGCGTGTCCTCGGCCCAGTACCACCAGTGCCAGCACCACGCATCAGGCCTACAGTGCGCCTCGCCTGTCCAGCACTACCAGAGCCTTCTTCCTCTCCAGCGCTGCCGGAGTCTCCCGCCTCTCCGGCGCTACCAGAGCCTTCCTCTTCTCCAGCGCTGCCGGAGTCTCCCGTCTGCCCAGCGCCGCCAGTGCCGCCCGTCTGCCCAGCGCCGCCAGTGCCGCCCGTCTGCCCAGCGCCGCCAGTGCCACCCGTCTGCCCAGCGCCGCCAGTGCCGCCCGTCTGCCCAGCGCCGCCAGTGCCGCCCGTCTGCCCAGCGCCGCCAGTGCCGCCCGTCTGCCCAGCGCCGCCAGTGCCGCCCGTCTGCCCAGCGCCGCCAGTGCCGCCCGTCTGCCCAGCGCCGCCAGTGCCGCCCGTCTGCCCAGCGCCGCCAGTGCCGCCCGTCTGCCCAGCGCCGCCAGTGCCGCCCGTCTGCCAGGAGCCGCCAATGCCGCCCGTCAGCCAGGGGCCGCCAGTGCCGCCCGTCAGCCAGGGGCCGCCAGTGCCGCCCGTCAGCCAGGGGCCGCCAGTGCCGCCCGTCAGCCAGGGGCCGCCAGTGCCGCCCGTCAGCCAGGGGCCGCCAGTGCCACCAGTCAACCGGGGGCCGCCAGTGCCGCCAGTCAGCCAGGGGCCGCCAGTGCCGCCAGTCAACCAGGGGCCGCCAGTGCCGCCCGTCAGCCAGGGGCCGCCAGTGCCGCCCGTCAGCCAGGGGCCGCCAGTGCCGCCAGTCAGCCAGGGGCCGCCAGTGCCGCCAGTCAACCAGGGGCCGCCAGTCAGCCAGGGGCCGCCAGTGCCGCCAGTCAGCCAGGGGCCGCTAGAGCCCCTCCGCCCGGAGCAGCTGCCCCTCTGTCCCGAGCAGCTGTCCCTCTGTCCCGAGCAGCTGCCCCTCTGTCCCGAGCAGCTGCCCCTCTGTCCCGAGCAGCTGCCCCTCTGTCCCGAGCAGCTGCCCCTCTGTCCCGAGCTGCTGCTTCACCTCTGTCCCGAGCAGCCCCTCTGTCCAGTGGGGTCATTGAGAGGGGTGGGCATGGGGAGTAAGCCACGGAGGTGGACAATACGGCGGACTAAGACAATGGCGAAGTGGGGTCCGCGTCCCGCGCCAGAGCCGCCACCGCGGACAGACGCCCACCCAGACCCTCCCCTATAGGTCAAGGTTTTGCGGCCGGAGTCCGCACCTTTGGGGGGGGGTACTGTCACGTTCTGACCTCTATTTCCTTTGTTTTTGTATTTATTTAGTATGGTCAGGGCGTGAGTTGGGTGGGCAGTCTATGTTTGTTTTTCTATGTTTTGGGTCAGTTCTATGTTTTCGGCCTAGTATGGTTCTCAATCAGAGGCAGGTGTCATTAGTTGTCTCTGATTGAGAATCATACTTAGGTAGCCTGGGTTTCACTGTTTGTTTGTGGGTGATTGTTCCTGTTTTGTGTTTGCACCAGACAGGGCTGTTTTGAGTTCTCACGTTTCTTGTTTTGTTTTCGTTAGTTTGTTCATGTATAGTGTCGTCAATAAATATAATGAACAACCACCACGCTGCGCTTTGGTCCGCCTTTACTTCACAAGAGGAGAACCGTTACAAACTCAACATGGACCTGAGTTTATACTCACTGGTAACTCAACATGGACCTGAGTTTATACTCACTGGTAACTCAACATGGACCTGAGTTTATACTCACTGGTAACTCAACATGGACCTCAGAGTTTATACTCACTGGTAACTCAACATGGACCTGAGTTTATACTCAATGGTAACTCAACATGGACCTGAGTTTATACTCACTGGTAACTCAACATGGACCTAAGTTTATACTCACTGGTAACTCAACATGGACCTGAGTTTATACTCACTGGTAACTCAACATGAACCTCAGAGTTTATACTCACTGGTAACTCAACATGGACCTCATAGTTTTTACTCACTGGTAACTCAACATGGACCTGAGTTTATACTCACTGGTAACTCAACATGGACCTCAGAGTTTATACTCACTGGTAACTCAACATGGACCTGAGTTTATACTCACTGGTAAATCAACATGGACCTGAGTTTATACTCACTGGTAACTCAACATGGACCTGAGTTTATACTCACTGGTAACTCAACATGGACCTGAGTTTATACTCACTGGTAACTCAACATGGACCTGAGTTTATACTCACTGGTAACTCAACATGGACCTCAGAGTTTATGCTCACTGGTAACTCAACATGGACCTCAGAGTGTATACTCACTGATAACTCAACATGTACCTGAGTTTATACTCACTGGTAACTCAACATGGACCTGAGTTTATACTCACTGGTAACTCAACATGGACCTGAGTTTATACTCACTGGTAACTCAACATGAACCTGAGTTTATATTCACTGGTAACTCAACATGGACCTGAGTTTATACTCACTGGTAACTCAACATGGACCTGAGTTTATACTCACTGGTAACACAACATGCACTTGAGTTTATACTCACTGGTAACTCAACATGGACTTGAGTTTATACTCACTGGTAACTCAACATGGACCTGAGTTTATACTCACTGGTAACTCAACATGGACCTGACTTTATACTCACTGGTAACTCAACATGGACCTGAGTTTATACTCACTGGTAACTCAACATGAACCTGAGTTTATATTCACTGGTAACTCAACATGGACCTGAGTTTATACTCACTGGTAACTCAACATGGACCTGAGTTTATACTCACTGGTAACTCAACATGGACTTGAGTTTATACTCACTGGTAACTCAACATGGACTTGAGTTTATACTCACTGGTAACTCAACATGGACCTGAGTTTATACTCACTGGTAACTCAACATGGACCTGAGTTTATACTCACTGGTAACTCAACATGGACCTGACTTTATACTCACTGGTAACTCAATAAGAACCTCAGAGTTTATTCTCACTGGTAACTCAACATGGACCTCAGAGTTTATACTCACTGGTACCTCAACATGGACCTGAGTTTATACTCACTGGTAACTCAACATGGACCTGACTTTATACTCACTGGTAACTCAATAAGAACCTCAGAGTTTATTCTCACTGGTAACTCAACATGGACCTCAGAGTTTATACTCACTGGTAACTCAACATAGACCTGAGTTTATAGTCACTGGTAACTCAACATGGACCTGAGTTTATACTCACTGGTAACTCAACATGGACCTGAGTTTATACTCACTGGTAACTCAACATTGACCTGAGTTTATACTCACTGGTAACTCAACATGGACCTGAGTTTATATTCACTGGTAACTCAACATGGACCTGAGTTTATACTCACTGGTAACTCAACTAGGACCTGAGTTAATACTCACTGGTATCTCAACATGGACCTGAGTTTATACTCACTGGTAACTCAACATGGACCTGAGTTTATACTCACTGGTAACTCAACATGTACCTGAGTTTATACTCACTGGTAACTCAACATGGACCTGAGTTTATACTCACTGGTAACTCAACATGTATCTGAGTTTATACTCACTGGTAACTAAACATGAACCTGAGTTTATATTCACTGGTAACTCAACATGGACCTGAGTTTATATTCACTGGTAACTCAACATGGAGCTGAGTTTATACTCACTAGTAACTCAACATGTACCTGAGTTTATACTCACTGGTAACTCAACATGGACCTGAGTTTATACTCACTGGTAACTCAACATGGACCTGAGTTTATACTCACTGGTAACTCAACATGGACCTGAGTTTATACTCACTGGTAACTCAACATGGACCTCAGAGTTTATACTCACTGGTAACTCAACATGGACCTCATAGTTTTTACTCACTGGTAACTCAACATGGACCTGAGTTTATACTCACTGGTAACTCAACATGGACCTCAGAGTTTATACTCACTGGTAACTCAACATGGACCTGAGTTTATACTCACTGGTAAATCAACATGGACCTGAGTTCATACTCACTGGTAACTCAACATGGACCTGAGTTTATACTCACTGGTAACTCAACATGGACCTGAGTTTATACTCACTGGTAACTCAACATGGACCTGAGTTTATACTCACTGGTAACTCAACATGGACCTCAGAGTTTATACTCACTGGTAACTCAACATGGACCTCAGAGTGTATACTCACTGGTAACTCAACATGTACCTGAGTTTATACTCACTGGTAACTCAACATGGACCTTAGTTTATACTCACTGGTAACTCAACATGGACCTGAGTTTATACTCACTGGTAACTCAACATGAACCTGAGTTTATATTCACTGGTAACTCAACATGGACCTGAGTTTATACTCACTGGTAACTCAACATGGACCTGAGTTTATACTCACTGGTAACTCAACATGGACTTGAGTTTATACTCACTGGTAACTCAACATGGACTTGAGTTTATACTCACTGGTAACTCAACATGGACCTGAGTTTATACTCACTGGTAACTCAACATGGACCTGAGTTTATACTCACTGGTAACTCAACATGGACCTGACTTTATACTCACTGGTAACTCAATAAGAACCTCAGAGTTTATTCTCACTGGTAACTCAACATGGACCTCAGAGTTTATACTCACTGGTACCTCAACATGGACCTGAGTTGATACTCACTGGTAACTCAACATGGACCTGAGTTTATACTCACTGGTAACTCAACATGGACCTGAGTTTATACTCACTGGTAACTCAACATGGACCTGAGTTTATACTCACTGGTAACTCAACATGGACCTGAGTTTATATTCACTGGTAACTCAACATGGACCTGAGTTTATACTCACTGGTAACTCAACTAGGACCTGAGTTTATTATCACTGGTATCTCAACATGGACCTGAGTTTATACTCACTGGTAACTCAACATGGACCTGAGTTTATACTCACTGGTAACTCAACATGTACCTGAGTTTATACTCACTGGTAACTCAACATGGACCTGAGTTTATACTCACTGGTAACTCAACATGTACCTGAGTTTATACTCACTGGTATCTCAACATGGACCTGAGTTTATACTCACTGGTAACTCAACATGGACCTGAGTTTATACTCACTGGTAACTCAACATGGACCTGAGTTTATACTCACTGGTAACTCAACATGGACCTGAGTTTATACTCACTGGTAACTCAACATGGACCTGCGGTAATACTCACTGGTAACTCAACATGGACCTGAGTTTATACTCACTGGGTACTCAACATGGACCTGAGTTTATACTCACTGGTACCTCAACATGAACCTGAGTTTATACTCACTGGTAACTCAACATGGACCTGAGTTTATACTCATTGGTAACTCAACATGGACCTGAGTTTATACTCACTGGTAACTCAACATGGACCTGAGTTTATACTCACTGGGTACTCAACATGGACCTGAGTTTATACTCACTGGTACCTCAACATGAACCTGAGTTTATACTCACTGGTAACTCAACATGGACCTGAGTTTATACTCATTGGTAACTCAACATGGACCTGAGTTTATACTCACTGGTAACTCAACATGGACCTGAGTTTATACTCACTGGTACCTCAACATGAACCTGAGTTTATACTCACTGGTAACTTAACATGGACCTGAGTTTATACTCACTGGTAACTCAACATGGACCTGAGTTTATACTCACTGGTAACTCAACATGAACCTGAGTTTATATTCACTGGTAACTCAACATGGACCTGAGTTTATACTCACTGGTAACTCAACATGGACCTGAGTTTATACTCACTGGTAACTCAACATGGACTTGAGTTTATACTCACTGGTAACTCAACATGGACTTGAGTTTATACTCACTGGTAACTCAACATGGACCTGAGTTTATACTCACTGGTAACTCAACATGGACCTGACTTTATACTCACTGGTAACTCAATAAGAACCTCAGAGTTTATTCTCACTGGTAACTCAACATGGACCTCAGAGTTTATACTCACTGGTACCTCAACATGGACCTGAGTTTATACTCACTGGTAACTCAACATGGACCTGACGTAATACTCACTGGTAACTCAATAAGAACCTCAGAGTTTATTCTCACTGGTAACTCAACATGGACCTCAGAGTTTATACTCACTGGTAACTCAACATGGACCTGAGTTGATACACACTGGTAACTCAACATGGACCTGAGTTTATACTCACTGGTAACTCAACATGGACCTGAGTTTATACTCACTGGTAACTCAACATGGACCTGAGTTTATACTCACTGGTAACTCAACATGGACCTGAGTTTATACTCACTGGTAACTCAACATGGACCTGAGTTTATATTCACTGGTAACTCAACATGGACCTGAGTTTATACTCACTGGTAACTCAACTAGGACCTGAGTTTATACTCACTGGTATCTCAACATGGACCTGAGTTTATACTCACTGGTAACTCAACATGGACCTGAGTTTATACTCACTGGTAACTCAACATGTACCTGAGTTTATACTCACTGGTAACTCAACATGGACCTGAGTTTATACTCACTGGAAACTCAACATGTACCTGAGTTTATACTCACTGGTATCTCAACATGGACCTGAGTTTATACTCACTGGTAACTCAACATGGACCTGAGTTTATACTCACTGGTAACTCAACATGGACCTGAGTTTATACTCACTGGTACCTCAACATGATCCTGAGTTTATACTCACTGGTAACTCAACATGGACCTGAGTTTATACTCACTGGTAACTCAACATGGACCTGAGTTTATACTCACTGGGTACTCAACATGGACCTGAGTTTATACTCACTGGTACCTCAACATGAACCTGAGTTTATACTCACTGGTAACTCAACATGGACCTGAGTTTATACTCACTGGTAACTCAACATGGACCTGAGTTTATACTCACTGGTAACTCAACATGGACCTGAGTTTATACTCACTGGTAACTCAACATGGACCTGAGTTTATACTCACTGGTAACTCAATAAGAACCTCCGAGTTTATTCTCGCTGGTAACTCAACATGGACCTCAGAGTTTATTCTCACTGGTAACTCAACATGGACCTCAGAGTTTATACTCACTGGTAACTCAACATGGACCTCAGAGTTTATTCTCACTGGTAACTCAAAATGGACCTGAGTTTATACTCACTGGTAACTCAACATGGACCTCAGAGTTCATACTCACTGGTAACTCAACATGGACCTCATAGTTTATACTCACTGGTAACTAAACATGAACCTGAGTTTATATTCACTGGTAACTCAACATGGACCTGAGTTTATATTCACTGGCAACTCAACATGGAGCTGAGTTTATACTCACTGGTAACTCAACATGTACCTGAGTTTATACTCACTGGTAACTCAACATGGACCTGAGTTTATACTCACTGGTAACTCAACATGGACCTGAGTTTATACTCACTGGTAACTCAACATGTACCTGAGTTTATACTCACTGGTAACTCAACATGGACCTGAGTTTATACTCACTGGAAACTCAACATGTACCTGAGTTTATACTCACTGGTATCTCAACATGGACCTGAGTTTATACTCACTGGTAACTCAACATGGACCTGAGTTTATACTCACTGGTAACTCAACATGGACCTGAGTTTATACTCACTGGTACCTCAACATGATCCTGAGTTTATACTCACTGGTAACTCAACATGGACCTGAGTTTATACTCACTGGTAACTCAACATGGACCTGAGTTTATACTCACTGGGTACTCAACATGGACCTGAGTTTATACTCACTGGTACCTCAACATGAACCTGAGTTTATACTCACTGGTAACTCAACATGGACCTGAGTTTATACTCACTGGTAACTCAACATGGACCTGAGTTTATACTCACTGGTAACTCAACATGGACCTGAGTTTATACTCACTGGTAACTCAACATGGACCTGAGTTTATACTCACTGGTAACTCAATAAGAACCTCCGAGTTTATTCTCGCTGGTAACTCAACATGGACCTCAGAGTTTATTCTCACTGGTAACTCAACATGGACCTCAGAGTTTATACTCACTGGTAACTCAACATGGACCTCAGAGTTTATTCTCACTGGTAACTCAAAATGGACCTGAGTTTATACTCACTGGTAACTCAACATGGACCTCAGAGTTCATACTCACTGGTAACTCAACATGGACCTCATAGTTTATACTCACTGGTAACTAAACATGAACCTGAGTTTATATTCACTGGTAACTCAACATGGACCTGAGTTTATATTCACTGGCAACTCAACATGGAGCTGAGTTTATACTCACTGGTAACTCAACATGTACCTGAGTTTATACTCACTGGTAACTCAACATGGACCTGAGTTTATACTCACTGGTAACTCAACATGGACCTGAGTTTATACTCACTGGTAACTCAACATGGACCTGAGTTTATACTCACTGGTAACTCAACATGGACCTGAGTTTATACTCACTGGTAACTCAACATGGACCTGAGTTTATATTCACTGGTAACTCAACATGGACCTGAGTTTATACTCACTGGTAACTCAACTAGGACCTGAGTTTATACTCACTGGTATCTCAACATGGACCTGAGTTTATACTCACTGGTAACTCAACATGGACCTGAGTTTATACTCACTGGTAACTCAACATGTACCTGAGTTTATACTCACTGGTAACTCAACATGGACCTGAGTTTATACTCACTGGTAACTCAACATGTACCTGAGTTTATACTCACTGGTATCTCAACATGGACCTGAGTTTATACTCACTGGTAACTCAACATGGACCTGAGTTTATACTCACTGGTAACTCAATAAGAACCTCAGAGTTTATTCTCGCTGGTAACTCAACATGGACCTCAGAGTTTATTCTGACTGGTAACTCAACATGGACCTCAGAGTTTATACTCACTGGTAACTCAACATGGACCTCAGAGTTTATTCTCACTGGTAACTCAAAATGGACCTGAGTTTATACTCACTGGTAACTCAACATGGACCTCAGAGTTCATACTCACTGGTAACTCAACATGGACCTCATAGTTTATACTCACTGGTAACTAAACATGAACCTGAGTTTATATTCACTGGTAACTCAACATGGACCTGAGTTTATATTCACTGGCAACTCAACATGGAGCTGAGTTTATACTCACTGGTAACTCAACATGTACCTGAGTTTATACTCACTGGTAACTCAACATGGACCTGAGTTTATACTCACTGGTAACTCAACATGGACCTGAGTTTATACTCACTGGTAACTCAACATGGACCTGAGTTTATACTCACTGGTAACTCAACATGGACCTGAGTTTATACTCACTGGTAACTCAACATGGACCTGAGTTTATATTCACTGGTAACTCAACATGGACCTGAGTTTATACTCACTGGTAACTCAACTAGGACCTGAGTTTATACTCACTGGTATCTCAACATGGACCTGAGTTTATACTCACTGGTAACTCAACATGGACCTGAGTTTATACTCACTGGTAACTCAACATGTACCTGAGTTTATACTCACTGGTAACTCAACATGGACCTGAGTTTATACTCACTGGTAACTCAACATGTACCTGAGTTTATACTCACTGGTATCTCAACATGGACCTGAGTTTATACTCACTGGTAACTCAACATGGACCTCAGAGTTTATACTCACTGGTACCTCAACATGGACCTGAGTTTATACTCACTGGTAACTCAACATGGACCTGACGTAATACTCACTGGTAACTCAATAAGAACCTCAGAGTTTATTCTCACTGGTAACTCAACATGGACCTCAGAGTTTATACTCACTGGTAACTCAACATGGACCTGAGTTGATACTCACTGGTAACTCAACATGGACCTGAGTTTATACTCACTGGTAACTCAACATGGACCTGAGTTTATACTCACTGGTAACTCAACATGGACCTGAGTTTATACTCACTGGTAACTCAACATGGACCTGAGTTTATACTCACTGGTAACTCAACATGGACCTGAGTTTATATTCACTGGTAACTCAACATGGACCTGAGTTTATACTCACTGGTAACTCAACTAGGACCTGAGTTTATACTCACTGGTATCTCAACATGGACCTGAGTTTATACTCACTGGTAACTCAACATGGACCTGAGTTTATACTCACTGGTAACTCAACATGTACCTGAGTTTATACTCACTGGTAACTCAACATGGACCTGAGTTTATACTCACTGGAAACTCAACATGTACCTGAGTTTATACTCACTGGTAACTCAACATGGACCTGAGTTTATACTCACTGGTAACTCAACATGGACCTGAGTTTATATTCACTGGTAACTCAACATGGACCTGAGTTTATACTCACTGGTAACTCAACTAGGACCTGAGTTTATTATCACTGGTATCTCAACATGGACCTGAGTTTATACTCACTGGTAACTCAACATGGACCTGAGTTTATACTCACTGGTAACTCAACATGTACCTGAGTTTATACTCACTGGTAACTCAACATGGACCTGAGTTTATACTCACTGGTAACTCAACATGTACCTGAGTTTATACTCACTGGTATCTCAACATGGACCTGAGTTTATACTCACTGGTAACTCAACATGGACCTGAGTTTATACTCACTGGTAACTCAACATGGACCTGAGTTTATACTCACTGGTAACTCAACATGGACCTGAGTTTATACTCACTGGTAACTCAACATGGACCTGCGGTAATACTCACTGGTAACTCAACATGGACCTGAGTTTATACTCACTGGGTACTCAACATGGACCTGAGTTTATACTCACTGGTACCTCAACATGAACCTGAGTTTATACTCACTGGTAACTCAACATGGACCTGAGTTTATACTCATTGGTAACTCAACATGGACCTGAGTTTATACTCACTGGTAACTCAACATGGACCTGAGTTTATACTCACTGGGTACTCAACATGGACCTGAGTTTATACTCACTGGTACCTCAACATGAACCTGAGTTTATACTCACTGGTAACTCAACATGGACCTGAGTTTATACTCATTGGTAACTCAACATGGACCTGAGTTTATACTCACTGGTAACTCAACATGGACCTGAGTTTATACTCACTGGTACCTCAACATGAACCTGAGTTTATACTCACTGGTAACTTAACATGGACCTGAGTTTATACTCACTGGTAACTCAACATGGACCTGAGTTTATACTCACTGGTAACTCAACATGAACCTGAGTTTATATTCACTGGTAACTCAACATGGACCTGAGTTTATACTCACTGGTAACTCAACATGGACCTGAGTTTATACTCACTGGTAACTCAACATGGACTTGAGTTTATACTCACTGGTAACTCAACATGGACTTGAGTTTATACTCACTGGTAACTCAACATGGACCTGAGTTTATACTCACTGGTAACTCAACATGGACCTGACTTTATACTCACTGGTAACTCAATAAGAACCTCAGAGTTTATTCTCACTGGTAACTCAACATGGACCTCAGAGTTTATACTCACTGGTACCTCAACATGGACCTGAGTTTATACTCACTGGTAACTCAACATGGACCTGACGTAATACTCACTGGTAACTCAATAAGAACCTCAGAGTTTATTCTCACTGGTAACTCAACATGGACCTCAGAGTTTATACTCACTGGTAACTCAACATGGACCTGAGTTGATACACACTGGTAACTCAACATGGACCTGAGTTTATACTCACTGGTAACTCAACATGGACCTGAGTTTATACTCACTGGTAACTCAACATGGACCTGAGTTTATACTCACTGGTAACTCAACATGGACCTGAGTTTATACTCACTGGTAACTCAACATGGACCTGAGTTTATATTCACTGGTAACTCAACATGGACCTGAGTTTATACTCACTGGTAACTCAACTAGGACCTGAGTTTATACTCACTGGTATCTCAACATGGACCTGAGTTTATACTCACTGGTAACTCAACATGGACCTGAGTTTATACTCACTGGTAACTCAACATGTACCTGAGTTTATACTCACTGGTAACTCAACATGGACCTGAGTTTATACTCACTGGAAACTCAACATGTACCTGAGTTTATACTCACTGGTATCTCAACATGGACCTGAGTTTATACTCACTGGTAACTCAACATGGACCTGAGTTTATACTCACTGGTAACTCAACATGGACCTGAGTTTATACTCACTGGTACCTCAACATGATCCTGAGTTTATACTCACTGGTAACTCAACATGGACCTGAGTTTATACTCACTGGTAACTCAACATGGACCTGAGTTTATACTCACTGGGTACTCAACATGGACCTGAGTTTATACTCACTGGTACCTCAACATGAACCTGAGTTTATACTCACTGGTAACTCAACATGGACCTGAGTTTATACTCACTGGTAACTCAACATGGACCTGAGTTTATACTCACTGGTAACTCAACATGGACCTGAGTTTATACTCACTGGTAACTCAACATGGACCTGAGTTTATACTCACTGGTAACTCAATAAGAACCTCCGAGTTTATTCTCGCTGGTAACTCAACATGGACCTCAGAGTTTATTCTCACTGGTAACTCAACATGGACCTCAGAGTTTATACTCACTGGTAACTCAACATGGACCTCAGAGTTTATTCTCACTGGTAACTCAAAATGGACCTGAGTTTATACTCACTGGTAACTCAACATGGACCTCAGAGTTCATACTCACTGGTAACTCAACATGGACCTCATAGTTTATACTCACTGGTAACTAAACATGAACCTGAGTTTATATTCACTGGTAACTCAACATGGACCTGAGTTTATATTCACTGGCAACTCAACATGGAGCTGAGTTTATACTCACTGGTAACTCAACATGTACCTGAGTTTATACTCACTGGTAACTCAACATGGACCTGAGTTTATACTCACTGGTAACTCAACATGGACCTGAGTTTATACTCACTGGTAACTCAACATGGACCTGAGTTTATACTCACTGGTAACTCAACATGGACCTGAGTTTATACTCACTGGTAACTCAACATGGACCTGAGTTTATATTCACTGGTAACTCAACATGGACCTGAGTTTATACTCACTGGTAACTCAACTAGGACCTGAGTTTATACTCACTGGTATCTCAACATGGACCTGAGTTTATACTCACTGGTAACTCAACATGGACCTGAGTTTATACTCACTGGTAACTCAACATGTACCTGAGTTTATACTCACTGGTAACTCAACATGGACCTGAGTTTATACTCACTGGTAACTCAACATGTACCTGAGTTTATACTCACTGGTATCTCAACATGGACCTGAGTTTATACTCACTGGTAACTCAACATGGACCTGAGTTTATACTCACTGGTAACTCAATAAGAACCTCAGAGTTTATTCTCGCTGGTAACTCAACATGGACCTCAGAGTTTATTCTGACTGGTAACTCAACATGGACCTCAGAGTTTATACTCACTGGTAACTCAACATGGACCTCAGAGTTTATTCTCACTGGTAACTCAAAATGGACCTGAGTTTATACTCACTGGTAACTCAACATGGACCTCAGAGTTCATACTCACTGGTAACTCAACATGGACCTCATAGTTTATACTCACTGGTAACTAAACATGAACCTGAGTTTATATTCACTGGTAACTCAACATGGACCTGAGTTTATATTCACTGGCAACTCAACATGGAGCTGAGTTTATACTCACTGGTAACTCAACATGTACCTGAGTTTATACTCACTGGTAACTCAACATGGACCTGAGTTTATACTCACTGGTAACTCAACATGGACCTGAGTTTATACTCACTGGTAACTCAACATGGACCTGAGTTTATACTCACTGGTAACTCAACATGGACCTGAGTTTATACTCACTGGTAACTCAACATGGACCTGAGTTTATATTCACTGGTAACTCAACATGGACCTGAGTTTATACTCACTGGTAACTCAACTAGGACCTGAGTTTATACTCACTGGTATCTCAACATGGACCTGAGTTTATACTCACTGGTAACTCAACATGGACCTGAGTTTATACTCACTGGTAACTCAACATGGACCTGAGTTTATACTCACTGGTAACTCAACATGGACCTGAGTTTATACTCACTGGTAACTCAACATGGACCTGAGTTTATACTCACTGGTAACTCAACATGTACCTGAGTTTATACTCACTGGTATCTCAACATGGACCTGAGTTTATACTCACTGGTAACTCAACATGGACCTCAGAGTTTATACTCACTGGTACCTCAACATGGACCTGAGTTTATACTCACTGGTAACTCAACATGGACCTGACGTAATACTCACTGGTAACTCAATAAGAACCTCAGAGTTTATTCTCACTGGTAACTCAACATGGACCTCAGAGTTTATACTCACTGGTAACTCAACATGGACCTGAGTTGATACTCACTGGTAACTCAACATGGACCTGAGTTTATACTCACTGGTAACTCAACATGGACCTGAGTTTATACTCACTGGTAACTCAACATGGACCTGAGTTTATACTCACTGGTAACTCAACATGGACCTGAGTTTATACTCACTGGTAACTCAACATGGACCTGAGTTTATATTCACTGGTAACTCAACATGGACCTGAGTTTATACTCACTGGTAACTCAACTAGGACCTGAGTTTATACTCACTGGTATCTCAACATGGACCTGAGTTTATACTCACTGGTAACTCAACATGGACCTGAGTTTATACTCACTGGTAACTCAACATGTACCTGAGTTTATACTCACTGGTAACTCAACATGGACCTGAGTTTATACTCACTGGAAACTCAACATGTACCTGAGTTTATACTCACTGGTATCTCAACATGGACCTGAGTTTATACTCACTGGTAACTCAACATGGACCTGAGTTTATACTCACTGGTAACTCAACATGGACCTGAGTTTATACTCACTGGTACCTCAACATGATCCTGAGTTTATACTCACTGGTAACTCAACATGGACCTGAGTTTATACTCACTGGTAACTCAACATGGACCTGAGTTTATACTCACTGGGTACTCAACATGGACCTGAGTTTATACTCACTGGTACCTCAACATGAACCTGAGTTTATACTCACTGGTAACTCAACATGGACCTGAGTTTATACTCACTGGTAACTCAACATGGACCTGACGTAATACTCACTGGTAACTCAATAAGAACCTCAGAGTTTATTCTCACTGGTAACTCAACATGGACCTCAGAGTTTATACTCACTGGTAACTCAACATGGACCTGAGTTGATACTCACTGGTAACTCAACATGGACCTGAGTTTATACTCACTGGTAACTCAACATGGACCTGAGTTTATACTCACTGGTAACTCAAAATGGACCTGAGTTTATACTCACTGGTAACTCAACATGGACCTGAGTTTATACTCACTGGTAACTCAACATGGACCTGAGTTTATATTCACTGGTAACTCAACATGGACCTGAGTTTATACTCACTGGTAACTCAACTAGGACCTGAGTTTATACTCACTGGTATCTCAACATGGACCTGAGTTTATACTCACTGGTAACTCAACATGGACCTGAGTTTATACTCACTGGTAACTCAACATGTACCTGAGTTTATACTCACTGGTAACTCAACATGGACCTGAGTTTATACTCACTGGTAACTCAACATGGACCTGAGTTTATACTCACTGGTAACTCAACATGGACCTGAGTTTATACTCACTGGTACCTCAACATGATCCTGAGTTTATACTCACTGGTAACTCAACATGGACCTGAGTTTATACTCACTGGTAACTCAACATGGACCTGAGTTTATACTCACTGGGTACTCAACATGGACCTGAGTTTATACTCACTGGTACCTCAACATGAACCTGAGTTTATACTCACTGGTAACTCAACATGGACCTGAGTTTATACTCACTGGTAACTCAACATGGACCTGAGTTTATACTCACTGGTAACTCAACATGGACCTGAGTTTATACTCACTGGTAACTCAACATGGACCTGAGTTTATACTCACTGGTAACTCAATAAGAACCTCAGAGTTTATTCTCGCTGGTAACTCAACATGGACCTCAGAGTTTATTCTCACTGGTAACTCAACATGGACCTCAGAGTTTATACTCACTGGTAACTCAACATGGACCTCAGAGTTTATTCTCACTGGTAACTCAAAATGGACCTGAGTTTATACTCACTGGTAACTCAACATGGACCTCAGAGTTCATACTCACTGGTAACTCAACATGGACCTCATAGTTTATACTCACTGGTAACTAAACATGAACCTGAGTTTATATTCACTGGTAACTCAACATGGACCTGAGTTTATATTCACTGGCAACTCAACATGGAGCTGAGTTTATACTCACTGGTAACTCAACATGTACCTGAGTTTATACTCACTGGTAACTCAACATGGACCTGAGTTTATACTCACTGGTAACTCAACATGGACCTGAGTTTATACTCACTGGTAACTCAACATGGACCTGAGTTTATACTCACTGGTAACTCAACATGGACCTGAGTTTATACTCACTGGTAACTCAACATGGACCTGAGTTTATACTCACTGGTAACTCAACATGGACCTCAGAGTTTATACTCACTGGTAACTCAACATGGACCTGAGTTTATACTCAATGGTAACTCAACATGGACCTGAGTTTATACTCACTGGTAACTCAACATGGACCTAAGTTTATACTCACTGGTAACTCAACATGGACCTGAGTTTATACTCACTGGTAACTCAACATGGACCTGAGTTTATACTCACTGGTAACTCAACATGGACCTGAGTTTATACTCACTGGTAACTCAACATGGACCTGAGTTTATACTCACTGGTAACTCAACATGGACCTCAGAGTTTATACTCACTGGTAACTCAACATGGACCTCATAGTTTTTACTCACTGGTAACTCAACATGGACCTGAGTTTATACTCACTGGTAACTCAACATGGACCTCAGAGTTTATACTCACTGGTAACTCAACATGGACCTGAGTTTATACTCACTGGTAAATCAACATGGACCTGAGTTTATACTCACTGGTAACTCAACATGGACCTGAGTTTATACTCACTGGTAACTCAACATGGACCTGAGTTTATACTCACTGGTAACTCAACATGGACCTGAGTTTATACTCACTGGTAACTCAACATGGACCTGAGTTTATACTCACTGGTAACTCAACATGGACCTCAGAGTTTATACTCACTGGTAACTCAACATGGACCTGAGTTTATACTCAATGGTAACTCAACATGGACCTGAGTTTATACTCACTGGTAACTCAACATGGACCTAAGTTTATACTCACTGGTAACTCAACATGGACCTGAGTTTATACTCACTGGTAACTCAACATGAACCTCAGAGTTTATACTCACTGGTAACTCAACATGGACCTCATAGTTTTTACTCACTGGTAACTCAACATGGACCTGAGTTTATACTCACTGGTAACTCAACATGGACCTCAGAGTTTATACTCACTGGTAACTCAACATGGACCTCATAGTTTTTACTCACTGGTAACTCAACATGGACCTGAGTTTATACTCACTGGTAACTCAACATGGACCTCAGAGTTTATACTCACTGGTAACTCAACATGGACCTGAGTTTATACTCACTGGTAAATCAACATGGACCTGAGTTTATACTCACTGGTAACTCAACATGGACCTGAGTTTATACTCACTGGTAACTCAACATGGACCTGAGTTTATACTCACTGGTAACTCAACATGGACCTGAGTTTATACTCACTGGTAACTCAACATGGACCTGAGTTTATACTCACTGGTAACTCAACATGGACCTCAGAGTTTATACTCACTGGTAACTCAACATGGACCTGAGTTTATACTCAATGGTAACTCAACATGGACCTGAGTTTATACTCACTGGTAACTCAACATGGACCTAAGTTTATACTCACTGGTAACTCAACATGGACCTGAGTTTATACTCACTGGTAACTCAACATGAACCTCAGAGTTTATACTCACTGGTAACTCAACATGGACCTCATAGTTTTTACTCACTGGTAACTCAACATGGACCTGAGTTTATACTCACTGGTAACTCAACATGGACCTCAGAGTTTATACTCACTGGTAACTCAACATGGACCTGAGTTTATACTCACTGGTAAATCAACATGGACCTGAGTTTATACTCACTGGTAACTCAACATGGACCTGAGTTTATACTCACTGGTAACTCAACATGGACCTGAGTTTATACTCACTGGTAACTCAACATGGACCTGAGTTTATACTCACTGGTAACTCAACATGGACCTCAGAGTTTATACTCACTGGTAACTCAACATGGACCTCAGAGTGTATACTCACTGATAACTCAACATGTACCTGAGTTTATACTCACTGGTAACTCAACATGGATCTGAGTTTATACTCACTGGTAACTCAACATGGACCTGAGTTTATACTCACTGGTAACTCAACATGAACCTGAGTTTATATTCACTGGTAACTCAACATGGACCTGAGTTTATACTCACTGGTAACTCAACATGGACCTGAGTTTATACTCACTGGTAACTCAACATGGACTTGAGTTTATACTCACTGGTAACTCAACATGGACTTCAGTTTATACTCACTGGTAACTCAACATGGACCTGAGTTTATACTCACTGGTAACTCAACATGGACCTGAGTTTATACTCACTGGTAACTCAACATGGACCTGACTTTATACTCACTGGTAACTCAATAAGAACCTCAGAGTTTATTCTCACTGGTAACTCAACATGGACCTCAGAGTTTATACTCACTGGTAACTCAACATGGACCTGAGTTTATACTCACTGGTAACTCAACATGGACCTGACTTTATACTCACTGGTAACTCAATAAGAACCTCAGAGTTTATTCTCACTGGTAACTCAACATGGACCTCAGAGTTTATACTCACTGGTAACTCAACATGGACCTGAGTTGATACTCACTGGTAACTCAACATGGACCTGAGTTTATACTCACTGGTAACTCAACATGGACCTGAGTTTATACTCACTGGTAACTCAACATGGACCTGAGTTTATACTCACTGGTAACTCAACATGGACCTCAGAGTTTATACTCACTGGTAACTCAACATGGACCTGAGTTTATACTCAATGGTAACTCAACATGGACCTGAGTTTATACTCACTGGTAACTCAACATGGACCTAAGTTTATACTCACTGGTAACTCAACATGGACCTGAGTTTATACTCACTGGTAACTCAACATGAACCTCAGAGTTTATACTCACTGGTAACTCAACATGGACCTCATAGTTTTTACTCACTGGTAACTCAACATGGACCTGAGTTTATACTCACTGGTAACTCAACATGGACCTCAGAGTTTATACTCACTGGTAACTCAACATGGACCTGAGTTTATACTCACTGGTAAATCAACATGGACCTGAGTTTATACTCACTGGTAACTCAACATGGACCTGAGTTTATACTCACTGGTAACTCAACATGGACCTGAGTTTATACTCACTGGTAACTCAACATGGACCTGAGTTTATACTCACTGGTAACTCAACATGGACCTCAGAGTTTATGCTCACTGGTAACTCAACATGGACCTCAGAGTGTATACTCACTGATAACTCAACATGTACCTGAGTTTATACTCACTGGTAACTCAACATGGACCTGAGTTTATACTCACTGGTAACTCAACATGGACCTGAGTTTATACTCACTGGTAACTCAACATGAACCTGAGTTTATATTCACTGGTAACTCAACATGGACCTGAGTTTATACTCACTGGTAACTCAACATGGACCTGAGTTTATACTCACTGGTAACTCAACATGGACTTGAGTTTATACTCACTGGTAACTCAACATGGACTTGAGTTTATACTCACTGGTAACTCAACATGGACCTGAGTTTATACTCACTGGTAACTCAACATGGACCTGACTTTATACTCACTGGTAACTCAATAAGAACCTCAGAGTTTATTCTCACTGGTAACTCAACATGGACCTCAGAGTTTATACTCACTGGTAACTCAACATGGACCTGAGTTGATACTCACTAGTAACTCAACATGGACCTGAGTTTATACTCACTGGTAACTCAACATGGACCTGAGTTTATACTCACTGGTAACTCAACATGGACCTGAGTTTATACTCACTGGTAACTCAACATGGACCTGAGTTTATACTCACTGGTAACTCAACATGGACCTGAGTTTATATTCACTCGTAACTCAACATGGACCTGAGTTTATACTCACTGGTAACTCAACATGGACCTGAGTTTATACTCACTGGTATCTCAACATGGACCTGAGTTTATACTCACTGGTAACTCAACATGGACCTGAGTTTATACTCACTGGTAACTCAACATGGACCTGAGTTTATATTCACTGGTAACTCAACATGGACCTGAGTTTATACTCACTGGTAACTCAACATGGACCTGAGTTTATACTCACTGGTAACTCAACATGGACTTGAGTTTATACTCACTGGTAACTCAACATGGACTTGAGTTTATACTCACTGGTAACTCAACATGGACCTGAGTTTATACTCACTGGTATCTCAACATGGACCTGAGTTTATACTCACTGGTTACTCAACATGGACCTGACTTTATACTCACTGGTAACTCAATAAGAACCTCAGAGTTTATTCTCACTGGTTACTCAACATGGATCTCAGAGTTTATACTCACTGGTAACTCAACATGGACCTGAGTTTATACTCACTGGTAACTGAACATGGACCTGACTTTATACTCACTGGTAACTCAATAAGAACCTCAGAGTTTATTCTCACTGGTAACTCAACATGGACCTCAGAGTTTATACTCACTGGTAACTCAACATTGACCTGAGTTGATACTCACTGGTAACTCAACATGGACCTGAGTTTATACTCACTGGTAACTCAACATGGACCTGAGTTTATACTCACTGGTAACTCAACATGGACCTGAGTTTATACTCACTGGTAACTCAACATGGACCTGAGTTTATACTCACTGGTAACTCAACATGGACCTGAGTTTATATTCACTGGTAACTCAACATGGACCTGAGTTTATACTCACTGGTAACTCAACATGGACCTGAGTTTATATTCACTGGTATCTCAACATGGACCTGAGTTTATACTCACTGGTAACTCAACATGGACCTGAGTTTATACTCACTGGTAACTCAACATGTACCTGAGTTTATACTCACTGGTACCTCAACTTGGACCTGAGTTTATATTCACTGGTAACTCAACATGTACCTGAGTTTATACTCACTGGTATCTCAACATGGACCTGAGTTTATACTCACTGGTAACTCAACATGGACCTGAGTTTATACTCACTGGTAACTCAACATGGACCTCAGAGTTTATACTCACTGGTAACTCAACATGGACCTCATAGTTTTTACTCACTGGTAACTCAACATGGACCTCAGAGTTTATACTCACTGGTAACTCAACATGGACCTGAGTTTATACTCACTGGTAAATCAACATGGACCTGAGTTTATACTCACTGGTAACTCAACATGGACCTGAGTTTATACTCACTGGTAACTCAACATGGACCTGAGTTTATACTCACTGGTAACTCACCATGGACCTGAGTTTATACTCACTGGTAACTCAACATGGACCTCAGAGTTTATACTCACTGGTAACTCAACATGGACCTCAGAGTGTATACTCACTGATAACTCAACATGTACCTGAGTTTATACTCACTGGTAACTCAACATGGACCTGAGTTTATACTCACTGGTAACTCAACATGGACCTGAGTTTATACTCACTGGTAACTCAACATGAACCTGAGTTTATATTCACTGGTAACTCAACATGGACCTGAGTTTATACTCACTGGTAACTCAACATGGACCTGAGTTTATACTCACTGGTAACTCAACATGGACTTGAGTTTATACTCACTGGTAACTCAACATGGACTTGAGTTTATACTCACTGGTAACTCAACATGGACCTGAGTTTATACTCACTGGTAACACAACATGGACCTGACTTTATACTCACTGGTAACTCAATAAGAACCTCAGAGTTTATTCTCACTGGTAACTCAACATGGACCTCAGAGTTTATACTCACTGGTACCTCAACATGGACCTGAGTTTATACTCACTGGTAACTCAACATGGACCTGACGTAATACTCACTGGTAACTCAATAAGAACCTCAGAGTTTATTCTCACTGGTAACTCAACATGGACCTCAGAGTTTATACTCACTGGTAACTCAACATGGACCTGAGTTGATACTCACTGGTAACTCAACATGGACCTGAGTTTATACTCACTGGTAACTCAACATGGACCTGAGTTTATACTCAGTGGTAACTCAACATGGACCTGAGTTTATACTCACTGGTAACTCAACATGGACCTGAGTTTATACTCACTGGTAACTCAACATGGACCTGAGTTTATATTCACTGGTAACTCAACATGGACCTGAGTTTATACTCACTGGTAACTCAACTAGGACCTGAGTTTATACTCACTGGTATCTCAACATGGACCTGAGTTTATACTCACTGGGTACTCAACATGGACCTGAGTTTATACTCACTGGTACCTCAACATGAACCTGAGTTTATACTCACTGGTAACTCAACATGGACCTGAGTTTATACTCACTGGTAACTCAACATGGACCTGAGTTTATACTCACTGGTAACTCAACATGGACCTGAGTTTATACTCACTGGTAACTCAACATGGACCTGAGTTTATACTCACTGGTAACTCAATAAGAACCTCAGAGTTTATTCTCGCTGGTAACTCAACATGGACCTCAGAGTTTATTCTCACTGGTAACTCAACATGGACCTCAGAGTTTATACTCACTGGTAACTCAACATGGACCTCAGAGTTTATTCTCACTGGTAACTCAAAATGGACCTGAGTTTATACTCACTGGTAACTCAACATGGACCTCATAGTTTATACTCACTGGTAACTAAACATGAACCTGAGTTTATATTCACTGGTAACTCAACATGGACCTCAGAGTTTATTCTCACTGGTAACTCAAAATGGACCTGAGTTCATACTCACTGGTAACTCAACATGGACCTCATAGTTTATACTCACTGGTAACTAAACATGAACCTGAGTTTATATTCACTGGTAACTCAACATGGACCTGAGTTTATATTCACTGGCAACTCAACATGGAGCTGAGTTTATACTCACTGGTAACTCAACATGTACCTGAGTTTATACTCACTGGTAACTCAACATGGACCTGAGTTTATACTCACTGGTAACTCAACATGGACCTGAGTTTATACTCACTGGTAACTCAACATGGACCTGAGTTTATACTCACTGGTAACTCAACATGGACCTGAGTTTATACTCACTGGTAACTCAACATGGACCTGAGTTTATACTCACTGGTAACTCAACATGGACCTCAGAGTTTATACTCACTGGTAACTCAACATGGACCTGAGTTTATACTCAATGGTAACTCAACATGGACCTGAGTTTATACTCACTGGTAACTCAACATGGACCTAAGTTTATACTCACTGGTAACTCAACATGGACCTGAGTTTATACTCACTGGTAACTCAACATGAACCTCAGAGTTTATACTCACTGGTAACTCAACATGGACCTGAGTTTATACTCACTGGTAAATCAACATGGACCTCATAGTTTTTACTCACTGGTAACTCAACATGGACCTGAGTTTATACTCACTGGTAACTCAACATGGACCTCAGAGTTTATACTCACTGGTAACTCAACATGGACCTGAGTTTATACTCACTGGTAAATCAACATGGACCTGAGTTTATACTCACTGGTAACTCAACATGGACCTGAGTTTATACTCACTGGTAACTCAACATGGACCTGAGTTTATACTCACTGGTAACTCAACATGGACCTGAGTTTATACTCACTGGTAACTCAACATGGACCTCAGAGTTTATACTCACTGGTAACTCAACATGGACCTCAGAGTGTATACTCACTGATAACTCAACATGTACCTGAGTTTATACTCACTGGTAACTCAACATGGACCTGAGTTTATACTCACTGGTAACTCAACATGGACCTGAGTTTATACTCACTGGTAACTCAACATGAACCTGAGTTTATATTCACTGGTAACTCAACATGGACCTGAGTTTATACTCACTGGTAACTCAACATGGACCTGAGTTTATACTCACTGGTAACTCAACATGGACTTGAGTTTATACTCACTGGTAACTCAACATGGACTTCAGTTTATATTCACTGGTAACTCAACATGGACCTGAGTTTATACTCACTGGTAACTCAACATGGACCTGAGTTTATACTCACTGGTAACTCAACATGGACCTGACTTTATACTCACTGGTAACTCAATAAGAACCTCAGAGTTTATTCTCACTGGTAACTCAACATGGACCTCAGAGTTTATACTCACTGGTAACTCAACATGGACCTGAGTTTATACTCACTGGTAACTCAACATGGACCTGACTTTATACTCACTGGTAACTCAATAAGAACCTCAGAGTTTATTCTCACTGGTAACTCAACATGGACCTCAGAGTTTATACTCACTGGTAACTCAACATGGACCTGAGTTGATACTCACTGGTAACTCAACATGGACCTGAGTTTATACTCACTGGTAACTCAACATGGACCTGAGTTTATACTCACTGGTAACTCAACATGGACCTGAGTTTATACTCACTGGTAACTCAACATGGACCTCAGAGTTTATACTCACTGGTAACTCAACATGGACCTGAGTTTATACTCAATGGTAACTCAACATGGACCTGAGTTTATACTCACTGGTAACTCAACATGGACCTGAGTTTATACTCACTGGTAACTCAACATGAACCTCAGAGTTTATACTCACTGGTAACTCAACATGGACCTCATAGTTTTTACTCACTGGTAACTCAACATGGACCTGAGTTTATACTCACTGGTAACTCAACATGGACCTCAGAGTTTATACTCACTGGTAACTCAACATGGACCTGAGTTTATACTCACTGGTAAATCAACATGGACCTGAGTTTATACTCACTGGTAACTCAACATGGACCTGAGTTTATACTCACTGGTAACTCAACATGGACCTGAGTTTATCCTCACTGGTAACTCAACATGGACCTGAGTTTATACTCACTGGTAACTCAACATGGACCTCAGAGTTTATACTCACTGGTAACTCAACATGGACCTCAGAGTGTATACTCACTGATAACTCAACATGTACCTGAGTTTATACTCACTGGTAACTCAACATGGACCTGAGTTTATACTCACTGGTAACTCAACATGGACCTGAGTTTATACTCACTGGTAACTCAACATGAACCTGAGTTTATATTCACTGGTAACTCAACATGGACCTGGGTTTATACTCACTGGTAACTCAACATGGACCTGAGTTTATACTCACTGGTAACTCAACATGGACTTGAGTTTATACTCACTGGTAACTCAACATGGACTTGAGTTTATACTCACTGGTAACTCAACATGGACCTGCGTTTATACTCACTGGTAACTCAACATGGACCTGACTTTATACTCACTGGTAACTCAATAAGAACCTCAGAGTTTATTCTCACTGGTAACTCAACATGGACCTCAGAGTTTATACTCACTGGTAACTCAACATGGACCTGAGTTTATACTCACTGGTAACTCAACATGGACCTGAGTTTATACTCACTGGTAACTCAACATGGACCTGAGTTTATACTCACTGGTAACTCAACATGGACCTGAGTTTATACTCACTGGTAACTCAACATGGACCTGAGTTTATACTCACTGGTAACTCAACATGGACCTCAGAGTTTATACTCACTGGTAACTCAACATGGACCTGAGTTTATACTCACTGGTAAATCAACATGGACCTGAGTTTATACTCACTGGTAACTCAACATGGACCTGAGTTTATACTCACTGGTAACTCAACATGGACCTGAGTTTATACTCACTGGTAACTCAACATGGACCTGAGTTTATACTCACTGGTAACTCAACATGGACCTCAGAGTTTATACTCACTGGTAACTCAACATGGACCTCAGAGTGTATACTCACTGATAACTCAACATGTACCTGAGTTTATACTCACTGGTAACTCAACATGGACCTGAGTTTATACTCACTGGTAACTCAACATGGACCTGAGTTTATACTCACTGGTAACTCAACATGAACCTGAGTTTATATTCACTGGTAACTCAACATGGACCTGAGTTTATACTCACTGGTAACTCAACATGGACCTGAGTTTATACGCACTGGTAACTCAACATGGACCTGAGTTTATACTCACTGGTAACTCAACATGGACCTGACTTTATACTCACTGGTAACTCAATAAGAACCTCAGAGTTTATTCTCACTGGTAACTCAACATGGACCTCAGAGTTTATACTCACTGGTAACTCAACATGGACCTGAGTTTATACTCACTGGTAACTCAACATGGACCTGACTTTATACTCACTGGTAACTCAATAAGAACCTCAGAGTTTATTCTCACTGGTAACTCAACATGGACCTCAGAGTTTATACTCACTGGTAACTCAACATGGACCTGAGTTGATACTCACTGGTAACTCAACATGGACCTGAGTTTATACTCACTGGTAACTCAACATGGACCTGAGTTTATACTCACTGGTAACTCAACATGGACCTGAGTTTATACTCACTGGTAACTCAACATGGACCTCAGAGTTTATACTCACTGGTAACTCAACATGGACCTGAGTTTATACTCAATGGTAACTCAACATGGACCTGAGTTTATACTCACTGGTAACTCAACATGGACCTAAGTTTATACTCACTGGTAACTCAACATGGACCTGAGTTTATACTCACTGGTAACTCAACATGAACCTCAGAGTTTATACTCACTGGTAACTCAACATGGACCTCATAGTTTTTACTCACTGGTAACTCAACATGGACCTGAGTTTATACTCACTGGTAACTCAACATGGACCTCAGAGTTTATACTCACTGGTAACTCAACATGGACCTGAGTTTATACTCACTGGTAAATCAACATGGACCTGAGTTTATACTCACTGGTAACTCAACATGGACCTGAGTTTATACTCACTGGTAACTCAACATGGACCTGAGTTTATCCTCACTGGTAACTCAACATGGACCTGAGTTTATACTCACTGGTAACTCAACATGGACCTCAGAGTTTATACTCACTGGTAACTCAACATGGACCTCAGAGTGTATACTCACTGATAACTCAACATGGACCTGAGTTTATACTCACTGGTAACTCAACATGGACTTGAGTTTATACTCACTGGTAACTCAACATGGACTTGAGTTTATACTCACTGGTAACTCAACATGGACCTGCGTTTATACTCACTGGTAACTCAACATGGACCTGACTTTATACTCACTGGTAACTCAATAAGAACCTCAGAGTTTATTCTCACTGGTAACTCAACATGGACCTCAGAGTTTATACTCACTGGTAACTCAACATGGACCTGAGTTGATACTCACTAGTAACTCAACATGGACCTGAGTTTATACTCACTGGTAACTCAACATGGACCTGAGTTTATACTCACTGGTAACTCAACATGGACCTGAGTTTATACTCACTGGTAACTCAACATGGACCTGAGTTTATACTCACTGGTAACTCAACATGGACCTGAGTTTATATTCACTGGTAACTCAACATGGACCTGAGTTTATACTCACTGGTAACTCAACATGGACCTGAGTTTATACTCACTGGTATCTCAACATGGACCTGAGTTTATACTCACTGGTAACTCAACATGGACCTGAGTTTATACTCACTGGTAACTCAACATGGACCTGAGTTTATACTCACTGGTAACTCAACATGGACCTGAGTTTATACTCACTGGTAACTCAACATGAACCTGAGTTTATATTCACTGGTAACTCAACATGGACCTGAGTTTATACTCACTGGTAACTCAACATGGACCTGAGTTTATACTCACTGGTAACTCAACATGGACTTGAGTTTATACTCACTGGTAACTCAACATGGACTTGAGTTTATACTCACTGGTAACTCAACATGGACCTGAGTTTATACTCACTGGTAACTCAACATGGACCTGAGTTTATACTCACTGGTAACTCAACATGGACCTGACTTTATACTCACTGGTAACTCAATAAGAACCTCAGAGTTTATTCTCACTGGTAACTCAACATGGATCTCAGAGTTTATACTCACTGGTAACTCAACATGGACCTGAGTTTATACTCACTGGTAACTCAACATGGACCTGACTTTATACTCACTGGTAACTCAATAAGAACCTCAGAGTTTATTCTCACTGGTAACTCAACATGGACCTCAGAGTTTATACTCACTGGTAACTCAACATTGACCTGAGTTGATACTCACTGGTAACTCAACATGGACCTGAGTTTATACTCACTGGTAACTCAACATGGACCTGAGTTTATACTCACTTGTAACTCAACATGGACCTGAGTTTATACTCACTGGTAACTCAACATGGACCTGAGTTTATACTCACTGGTAACTCAACATGGACCTGAGTTTATATTCACTGGTAACTCAACATGGACCTGAGTTTATACTCACTGGTAACTCAACATGGACCTGAGTTTATACTCACTGGTATCTCAACATGGACCTGAGTTTATACTCACTGGTAACTCAACATGGACCTGAGTTTATACTCACTGGTAACTCAACATGTACCTGAGTTTATACTCACTGGTACCTCAACTTGGACCTGAGTTTATACTCACTGGTAACTCAACATGTACCTGAGTTTATACTCACTGGTATCTCAACATGGACCTGAGTTTATACTCACTGGTAACTCAACATGGACCTGAGTTTATACTCACTGGTAACTCAACATGGACCTCAGAGTTTATACTCACTGGTAACTCAACATGGACCTCATAGTTTTTACTCACTGGTAACTCAACATGGACCTGAGTTTATACTCACTGGTAACTCAACATGGACCTCAGAGTTTATACTCACTGGTAACTCAACATGGACCTGAGTTTATACTCACTGGTAAATCAACATGGACCTGAGTTTATACTCACTGGTAACTCAACATGGACCTGAGTTTATACTCACTGGTAACTCAACATGGACCTGAGTTTATACTCACTGGTAACTCACCATGGACCTGAGTTTATACTCACTGGTAACTCAACATGGACCTCAGAGTTTATACTCACTGGTAACTCAACATGGACCTCAGAGTGTATACTCACTGATAACTCAACATGTACCTGAGTTTATACTCACTGGTAACTCAACATGGACCTGAGTTTATACTCACTGGTAACTCAACATGGACCTGAGTTTATACTCACTGGTAACTCAACATGAACCTGAGTTTATATTCACTGGTAACTCAACATGGACCTGAGTTTATACTCACTGGTAACTCAACATGGACCTGAGTTTATACTCACTGGTAACTCAACATGGACTTGAGTTTATACTCACTGGTAACTCAATATGGACTTGAGTTTATACTCACTGGTAACTCAACATGGACCTGAGTTTATACTCACTGGTAACTCAACATGGACCTGAGTTTATACTCACTGGTAACTCAACATGGACCTGACTTTATACTCACTGGTAACTCAATAAGAACCTCAGAGTTTATTCTCACTGGTAACTCAACATGGACCTCAGAGTTTATACTCACTGGTAACTCAACATGGACCTGAGTTGATACTCACTGGTAACTCAACATGGACCTGAGTTTATACTCACTGGTAACTCAACATGGACCTGAGTTTATACTCACTGGTAACTCAACATGGACCTGAGTTTATACTCACTGGTAACTCAACATGGACCTGAGTTTATACTCACTGGTAACTCAACATGGACCTGAGTTTATATTCACTGGTAACTCAACATGGACCTGAGTTTATACTCACTGGTAACTCAACATGGACCTGAGTTTATACTCACTGGTATCTCAACATGGACCTGAGTTTATATTCACTGGTAACTCAACATGGACCTGAGTTTATACTCACTGGTAACTCAACATGGACCTGAGTTTATACTCACTGGTAACTCAACATGTACCTGAGTTTATACTCACTGGTATCTCAACATGGACCTGAGTTTATACTCACTGGTAACTCAACATGGACCTGAGTTTATACTCACTGGTAACTCAACATGGACCTGAGTTTATACTCACTGGTACCTCAACATGAACCTGAGTTTATACTCACTGGTAACTCAACATGGACCTGAGTTTATACTCACTGTTAACTCAACATGGACCTGAGTTTATACTCACTGGGTGCTCAACATGGACCTGAGTTTATACTCACTGGTACCTCAACATGAACCTGAGTTTATACTCACTGGTAACTCAACATGGACCTGAGTTTATACTCACTGGTAACTCAACATGGACCTGAGTTTATACTCACTGGTAACTCAACATGGACCTGACTTTATACTCACTGGTAACTCAATAAGAACCTCAGAGTTTATTCTCACTGGTAACTCAACATGGACCTCAGAGTTTATACTCACTGGTAACTCAACATGGACCTGAGTTGATACTCACTGGTAACTCAACATGGACCTGAGTTTATACTCACTGGTAACTCAACATGGACCTGAGTTTATACTCACTGGTAACTCAACATGGACCTGAGTTTATACTCACTGGTAACTCAACATGGACCTGAGTTTATACTCACTGGTAACTCAACATGGACCTGAGTTTATATTCACTGGTAACTCAACATGGACCTGAGTTTATACTCACTGGTAACTCAACATGGACCTGAGTTTATACTCACTGGTATCTCAACATGGACCTGAGTTTATACTCACTGGTAACTCAACATGGACCTGAGTTTATACTCACTGGTAACTCAACATGGACCTGAGTTTATACTCACTGGTAACTCAACATGTACCTGAGTTTATACTCACTGGTATCTCAACATGGACCTGAGTTTATACTCACTGGTAACTCAACATGGACCTGAGTTTATACTCACTGGTAACTCAACATGGACCTGAGTTTATACTCACTGGTACCTCAACATGAACCTGAGTTTATACTCACTGGTAACTCAACATGGACCTGAGTTTATACTCACTGTTAACTCAACATGGACCTGAGTTTAAACTCACTGGGTACTCAACATGGACCTGAGTTTATACTCACTGGTACCTCAACATGAACCTGAGTTTATACTCACTGGTAACTCAACATGGACCTGAGTTAATACTCACTGGTAACTCAACATGGACCTGAGTTCATACTCACTGGTAACTCAACATGGACCTGAGTTTATACTCACTGGTAACTCAACATGGACCTGAGTTTATAATCACTGGTAACTCAATAAGAACCTCAGAGTTTATTCTCGCTGGTAACTCAACATGGACCTGAGTTTATACTCACTGGGTACTCAACATGGACCTGAGTTTATACTCACTGGTACCTCAACATGAACCTGAGTTTATACTCACTGGTAACTCAACATGGACCTGAGTTTATACTCACTGGTAACTCAACATGGACCTGAGTTTATACTCACTGGTAACTCAACATGGACCTAAGTTTATACTCACTGGTAACTCAACATGGACCTCAGAGTTTATACTCACTGGTAACTCAACATGGACCTCATAGTTTTTACTCACTGGTAACTCAACATGGACCTGAGTTTATACTCACTGGTAACTCAACATGGACCTGAGTTTATACTCACTGGTATCTCAACATGGACCTGAGTTTATACTCACTGGTAACTCAACATGGACCTGAGTTTATACTCACTGGTAACTCAACATGGACCTGAGTTTATACTCACTGGTAACTCAACATGTACCTGAGTTTATACTCACTGGTATCTCAACATGGACCTGAGTTTATACTCACTGGTAACTCAACATGGACCTGAGTTTATACTCACTGGTAACTCAACATGGACCTGAGTTTATACTCACTGGTACCTCAACATGAACCTGAGTTTATACTCACTGGTAACTCAACATGGACCTGAGTTTATACTCACTGTTAACTCAACATGGACCTGAGTTTAAACTCACTGGGTACTCAACATGGACCTGAGTTTATACTCACTGGTACCTCAACATGAACCTGAGTTTATACTCACTGGTAACTCAACATGGACCTGAGTTAATACTCACTGGTAACTCAACATGGACCTGAGTTCATACTCACTGGTAACTCAACATGGACCTGAGTTTATACTCACTGGTAACTCAACATGGACCTGAGTTTATAATCACTGGTAACTCAATAAGAACCTCAGAGTTTATTCTCGCTGGTAACTCAACATGGACCTGAGTTTATACTCACTGGGTACTCAACATGGACCTGAGTTTATACTCACTGGTACCTCAACATGAACCTGAGTTTATACTCACTGGTAACTCAACATGGACCTGAGTTTATACTCACTGGTAACTCAACATGGACCTGAGTTTATACTCACTGGTAACTCAACATGGACCTAAGTTTATACTCACTGGTAACTCAACATGGACCTGAGTTTATACTCACTGGATGACTCAACATGGACCTCAGAGTTTATACTCACTGGTAACTCAACATGGACCTCATAGTTTTTACTCACTGGTAACTCAACATGGACCTGAGTTTATACTCACTGGTAACTCAACATGGACCTCAGAGTTTATACTCACTGGTAACTCAACATGGACCTGAGTTTATACTCACTGGTAAATCAACATGGACCTGAGTTTATACTCACTGGTAACTCAACATGGACCTGAGTTTATACTCACTGGTAACTCAACATGGACCTGAGTTTATACTCACTGGTAACTCACCATGGACCTGAGTTTATACTCACTGGTAACTCAACATGGACCTCAGAGTTTATACTCACTGGTAACTCAACATGGACCTCAGAGTGTATACTCACTGATAACTCAACATGTACCTGAGTTTATACTCACTGGTAACTCAACATGGACCTGAGTTTATACTCACTGGTAACTCAACTTGGACCTGAGTTTATACTCACTGGTAACTCAACATGAACCTGAGTTTATATTCACTGGTAACTCAACATGGACCTGAGTTTATACTCACTGGTAACTCAACATGGACCTGAGTTTATACTCACTGGTAACTCAACATGGACTTGAGTTTATACTCACTGGTAACTCAATATGGACTTGAGTTTATACTCACTGGTAACTCAACATGGACCTGAGTTTATACTCACTGGTAACTCAACATGGACCTGAGTTTATACTCACTGGTAACTCAACATGGACCTGACTTTATACTCACTGGTAACTCAATAAGAACCTCAGAGTTTATTCTCACTGGTATCTCAACATGGACCTCAGAGTTTATACTCACTGGTAACTCAACATGGACCTGAGTTTATACTCACTGGTAACTCAACATGGACCTGACTTTATACTCACTGGTAACTCAATAAGAACCTCAGAGTTTATTCTCACTGGTAACTCAACATGGACCTCAGAGTTTATACTCACTGGTAACTCAACATGGACCTGAGTTGATACTCACTGGTAACTCAACATGGACCTGAGTTTATACTCACTGGTAACTCAACATGGACCTGAGTTTATACTCACTGGTAACTCAACATGGACCTGAGTTTATACTCACTGGTAACTCAACATGGACCTGAGTTTATACTCACTGGTAACTCAACATGGACCTGAGTTTATATTCACTGGTAACTCAACATGGACCTGAGTTTATACTCACTGGTAACTCAACATGGACCTGAGTTTATACTCACTGGTATCTCAACATGGACCTGAGTTTATACTCACTGGTAACTCAACATGGACCTGAGTTTATACTCACTGGTAACTCAACATGGACCTGAGTTTATACTCACTGGTAACTCAACATGTACCTGAGTTTATACTCACTGGTATCTCAACATGGACCTGAGTTTATACTCACTGGTAACTCAACATGGACCTGAGTTTATACTCACTGGTAACTCAACATGGACCTGAGTTTATACTCACTGGTAACTCAACATGGACCTGAGTTTATACTCACTGGTACCTCAACATGAACCTGAGTTTATACTCACTGGTAACTCAACATGGACCTGAGTTTATACTCACTGTTAACTCAACATGGACCTGAGTTTATACTCACTAGGTGCTCAACATGGACCTGAGTTTATACTCACTGGTACCTCAACATGAACCTGAGTTTATACTCACTGGTAACTCAACATGGACCTGAGTTTATACTCACTGGTAACTCAACATGGACCTGAGTTTATACTCACTGGTACCTCAACATGAACCTGAGTTTATACTCACTGGTAACTCAACATGGACCTGAGTTTATACTCACTGTTAACTCAACATGGACCTGAGTTTATACTCACTAGGTGCTCAACATGGACCTGAGTTTATACTCACTGGTAACTCAACATGGACCTGAGTTTATACTCACTGGTAACTCAACATGGACCTGAGTTTATAATCACTGGTAACTCAATAAGAACCTCAGAGTTTATTCTCGCTGGTAACTCAACATGGACCTCAGAGTTTATTATCACTGGTAACTCAACATGGACCTCAGAGTTTATACTCACTGGTAACTCAACATGGACCTCAGAATTTATTCTCACTGGTAACTCAACATGGACCTGAGTTTATACTCATTGGTAACTCAACATGGACCTCAGTGTTAATACTCACTGGTAACTCAACATGGACCTCATAGTTTATACTCACTGGTAACTAAACATGAACCTCAGAGTTTATACTCACTGGTAACTCAACATGGACCTCAGAGTTTACACTCACTGGTAACTCAACATGGACCTGAGTTTATACTCACTGGTAACTCAACATGGACCTCCACTTTATACTCACTGGGAACTCAACATGGGCCTCAGAGTTTATACTCACTGGTAACTCAACATGAACCTCAGAGTTTATACTCACTGGTACCTCAACATGAACCTGAGTTTATACTCACTGGTAACTCAACATGGACCTCAGAGTTTATACTCGCTGGTAACTCAACATGGACCTGAGTTTATACTCACTGGTAACTCAACATGGACCTCAGAGTTTATATTCACTGGTAACTCAACATGGACCTCAGAATTTATACTTACTGGTACCTCAACATGGAGCTGAGTTTATACTCACTGGTAACTCAACATGGACCTCAGAGTTTATACTCACTGGTAACTCAACATGGACCTGAGTTTATACTCACTGGTAACTCAACATGGACCTGAGTTTATACTCACTGGTACCTCAACATTAACCTGGGTTTATACTCACTGGTAACTCAACATGGACCTGAGTTTATACTCACTGGGAACTCAACATGGACCTGAGATTATACTCACTGGTAACTCAACATGGACCTGAGTTTATACTCACTGGTAACTCAACATGGACCTCAGAGTTTATACTCACTGGTAACTCAACATGGAGCTGAGTTTATACTCACTGGTAACTCAACATGGACCTCAGAGTTTATACTCACTGGTAACTCAACATGGACCTGAGTTTATACTCACTGGTAACTCAACATGGACCTGTGTTTATACTCACTGGTACCTCAACATTAACCTGGGTTTATACTCACTGGTAACTCAACATGGACATGAGTTTATACTCACTGGTAACTCAACATGGACCTGAGTTTATACTCACTGGTAACTCAACATGGACCTGAGTTTATACTCACTGGTAACTCAACATGGACCTGAGTTTATACTCACTGGTACCTCAACATGAACCTGAGTTTATACTCACTGGTAACTCAACATGGACCTGAGTTTATACTCACTGTTAACTCAACATGGACCTGAGTTTATACTCACTAGGTGCTCAACATGGACCTGAGTTTATACTCACTGGTAACTCAACATGGACCTGAGTTTATACTCACTGGTAACTCAACATGGACCTGAGTTTATAATCACTGGTAACTCAATAAGAACCTCAGAGTTTATTCTCGCTGGTAACTCAACATGGACCTCAGAGTTTATTATCACTGGTAACTCAACATGGACCTCAGAGTTTATACTCACTGGTAACTCAACATGGACCTCAGAATTTATTCTCACTGGTAACTCAACATGGACCTGAGTTTATACTCATTGGTAACTCAACATGGACCTCAGTGTTAATACTCACTGGTAACTCAACATGGACCTCATAGTTTATACTCACTGGTAACTAAACATGAACCTCAGAGTTTATACTCACTGGTAACTCAACATGGACCTCAGAGTTTACACTCACTGTTAACTCAACATGGACCTGAGTTTATACTCACTGGTAACTCAACATGGACCTCCACTTTATACTCACTGGGAACTCAACATGGGCCTCAGAGTTTATACTCACTGGTAACTCAACATGAACCTCAGAGTTTATACTCACTGGTACCTCAACATGAACCTGAGTTTATACTCACTGGTAACTCAACATGGACCTCAGAGTTTATACTCGCTGGTAACTCAACATGGACCTGAGTTTATACTCACTGGTAACTCAACATGGACCTCAGAGTTTATATTCACTGGTAACTCAACATGGACCTCAGAATTTATACTTACTGGTACCTCAACATGGAGCTGAGTTTATACTCACTGGTAACTCAACATGGACCTCAGAGTTTATACTCACTGGTAACTCAACATGGACCTGAGTTTATACTCACTGGTAACTCAACATGGACCTGAGTTTATACTCACTGGTACCTCAACATTAACCTGGGTTTATACTCACTGGTAACTCAACATGGACCTGAGTTTATACTCACTGGGAACTCAACATGGACCTGAGATTATACTCACTGGTAACTCAACATGGACCTGAGTTTATACTCACTGGTAACTCAACATGGACCTCAGAGTTTATACTCACTGGTAACTCAACATGGAGCTGAGTTTATACTCACTGGTAACTCAACATGGACCTCAGAGTTTATACTCACTGGTAACTCAACATGGACCTGAGTTTATACTCACTGGTAACTCAACATGGACCTGTGTTTATACTCACTGGTACCTCAACATTAACCTGGGTTTATACTCACTGGTAACTCAACATGGACATGAGTTTATACTCACTGGTAACTCAACATGGACCTGAGTTTATACTCACTGGTAACTCAACATGGACCTGAGTTTATACTCACTGGTATCTCAACATGGACCTGAGTTTATACTCACTGGTAACTCAACATGGACCTGAGTTTATACTCACTGGTAACTCAACATGGACCTGAGTTTATACTCACTGGTAACTCAACATGTACCTGAGTTTATACTCACTGGTATCTCAACATGGACCTGAGTTTATACTCACTGGTAACTCAACATGGACCTGAGTTTATACTCACTGGTAACTCAACATGGACCTGAGTTTATACTCACTGGTAACTCAACATGGACCTGAGTTTATACTCACTGGTACCTCAACATGAACCTGAGTTTATACTCACTGGTAACTCAACATGGACCTGAGTTTATACTCACTGTTAACTCAACATGGACCTGAGTTTATACTCACTGGGTGCTCAACATGGACCTGAGTTTATACTCACTGGTACCTCAACATGAACCTGAGTTTATACTCACTGGTAACTCAACATGGACCTGAGTTTATACTCACTGGTAACTCAACATGGACGTGAGTTTATACTCACTGGTAACTCAACATGGACCTGAGTTTATACTCACTGGTAACTCAACATGGACCTGAGTTTATAATCACTGGTAACTCAATAAGAACCTCAGAGTTTATTCTCGCTGGTAACTCAACATGGACCTCAGAGTTTATTATCACTGGTAACTCAACATGGACCTCAGAGTTTATACTCACTGGTAACTCAACATGGACCTCAGAGTTTATTCTCACTGGTAACTCAACATGGACCTGAGTTTATACTCACTGGTAACTCAACATGGACCTCAGAGTTAATACTCACTGGTAACTCAACATGGACCTCATAGTTTATACTCACTGGTAACTAAACATGAACCTCAGAGTTTATACTCACTGGTAACTCAACATGGACCTCAGAGTTTACACTCACTGGTAACTCAACATGGACCTGAGTTTATACTCACTGGTAACTCAACATGGACCTCCACTTTATACTCACTGGGAACTCAACATGGGCCTCAGAGTTTATACTCACTGGTAACTCAACATGAACCTCAGAGTTTATACTCACTGGTACCTCAACATGAACCTGAGTTTATACTCACTGGTAACTCAACATGGACCTCAGAGTTTATACTCGCTGATAACTCAACATGGACCTGAGTTTATACTCACTGGTAACTCAACATGGACCTCAGAGTTTATATTCACTGGTAACTCAACATGGACCTCAGAATTTATACTCACTGGTACCTCAACATGGAGCTGAGTTTATACTCACTGGTAACTCAACATGGACCTCAGAGTTTATACTCACTGGTAACTCAACATGGACCTGAGTTTATACTCACTGGTAACTCAACATGGACCTGAGTTTATACTCACTGGTACCTCAACATTAACCTGGGTTTATACTCACTGGTAACTCAACATGGACCTGAGTTTATACTCACTGGGAACTCAACATGGACCTGAGATTATACTCACTGGTAACTCAACATGGACCTGAGTTTATACTCACTGGTAACTCAACATGGACCTCAGAGTTTATACTCACTGGTAACTCAACATGGAGCTGAGTTTATACTCACTGGTAACTCAACATGGACCTCAGAGTTTATACTCACTGGTAACTCAACATGGACCTGAGTTTATACTCACTGGTAACTCAACATGGACCTGTGTTTATACTCACTGGTACCTCAACATTAATCTGGGTTTATACTCACTGGTAACTCAACATGGACATGAGTTTATACTCACTGGTAACTCAACATGGACCTGAGTTTATACTCACTGGTAACTCAACATGGACCTGAGTTTATACTCACTGGTATCTCAACATGGACCTGAGTTTATACTCACTGGTAACTCAACATGGACCTGAGTTTATACTCACTGGTAACTCAACATGGACCTGAGTTTATACTCACTGGTAACTCAACATGTACCTGAGTTTATACTCACTGGTATCTCAACATGGACCTGAGTTTATACTCACTGGTAACTCAAAATGGACCTGAGTTTATACTCACTGGTAACTCAACATGGACCTGAGTTTATACTCACTGGTACCTCAACATGAACCTGAGTTTATACTCACTGGTAACTCAACATGGACCTGAGTTTATACTCACTGTTAACTCAACATGGACCTGAGTTTATACTCACTGGGTGCTCAACATGGACCTGAGTTTATACTCACTGGTACCTCAACATGAACCTGAGTTTATACTCACTGGTAACTCAACATGGACCTGAGTTTATACTCACTGGTAACTCAACATGGACCTGAGTTTATACTCACTGGTAACTCAACATGGACCTGAGTTTATACTCACTGGTAACTCAACATGGACCTGAGTTTATAATCACTGGTAACTCAATAAGAACCTCAGAGTTTATTCTCGCTGGTAACTCAACATGGACCTCAGAGTTTATTATCACTGGTAACTCAACATGGACCTCAGAGTTTATACTCACTGGTAACTCAACATGTACCTCAGAGTTTATTCTCACTGGTAACTCAACATGGACCTGAGTTTATACTCACTGGAAACTCAACATGGACCTCAGAGTTAATACTCACTGGTAACTCAACATGGACCTCATAGTTTATACTCACTGGTAACTAAACATGAACCTCAGAGTTTATACTCACTGGTAACTCAACATGGACCTCAGAGTTTACACTCACTGGTAACTCAACATGGACCTGAGTTTATACTCACTGGTAACTCAACATGGACCTCCACTTTATACTCACTGGGAACTCAACATGGGCCTCAGAGTTTATACTCACTGGTAACTCAACATGAACCTCAGAGTTTAAACTCACTGGTACCTCAACATGAACCTGAGTTTATACTCACTGGTAACTCAACATGGACCTCAGAGTTTATACTCGCTGGTAACTCAACATGGACCTGAGTTTATACTCACTGGTAACTCAACATGGACCTCAGAGTTTATATTCACTGGTAACTCAACATGGACCTCAGAATTTATACTCACTGGTACCTCAACATGGAGCTGAGTTTATACTCACTGGTAACTCAACATGGACCTCAGAGTTTATACTCACTGGTAACTCAACATGGACCTGAGTTTATACTCACTGGTAACTCAACATGGACCTGAGTTTATACTCACTGGTACCTCAACATTAACCTGGGTTTATACTCACTGGTAACTCAACATGGACCTGAGTTTATACTCACTGGGAACTCAACATGGACCTGAGATTATACTCACTGGTAACTCAACATGGACCTGAGTTTATACTCACTGGTAACTCAACATGGACCTCAGAGTTTATACTCACTGGTAACTCAACATGGAGCTGAGTTTATACTCACTGGTAACTCAACATGGACCTCAGAGTTTATACTCACTGGTAACTCAACATGGACCTGAGTTTATACTCACTGGTAACTCAACATGGACCTGTGTTTATACTCACTGGTACCTCAACATTAACCTGGGTTTATACTCACTGGTAACTCAACATGGACATGAGTTTATACTCACTGGGAACTCAACATGGACCTGAGTTGATACTCACTGGGAACTCAACATGGACCTGAGTTTATACTCACTGGTAACTCAACATGGACCTCAGAGTTTATATTCACTGGTAACTCAACATGGACCTCAGAGTTTATACTCACTGGTAACTCAACATGGACCTCAGAGTTTATACTCGCTGATAACTCAACATGGACCTGAGTTTATACTCACTGGTAACTCAACATGGACCTCAGAGTTTATATTCACTGGTAACTCAACATGGACCTCAGAATTTATACTCACTGGTACCTCAACATGGAGCTGAGTTTATACTCACTGGTAACTCAACATGGACCTCAGAGTTTATACTCACTGGTAACTCAACATGGACCTGAGTTTATACTCACTGGTAACTCAACATGGACCTGAGTTTATACTCACTGGTACCTCAACATTAACCTGGGTTTATACTCACTGGTAACTCAACATGGACCTGAGTTTATACTCACTGGGAACTCAACATGGACCTGAGATTATACTCACTGGTAACTCAACATGGACCTGAGTTTATACTCACTGGTAACTCAACATGGACCTCAGAGTTTATACTCACTGGTAACTCAACATGGAGCTGAGTTTATACTCACTGGTAACTCAACATGGACCTCAGAGTTTATACTCACTGGTAACTCAACATGGACCTGAGTTTATACTCACTGGTAACTCAACATGGACCTGTGTTTATACTCACTGGTACCTCAACATTAATCTGGGTTTATACTCACTGGTAACTCAACATGGACATGAGTTTATACTCACTGGTAACTCAACATGGACCTGAGTTTATACTCACTGGTAACTCAACATGGACCTGAGTTTATACTCACTGGTATCTCAACATGGACCTGAGTTTATACTCACTGGTAACTCAACATGGACCTGAGTTTATACTCACTGGTAACTCAACATGGACCTGAGTTTATACTCACTGGTAACTCAACATGTACCTGAGTTTATACTCACTGGTATCTCAACATGGACCTGAGTTTATACTCACTGGTAACTCAAAATGGACCTGAGTTTATACTCACTGGTAACTCAACATGGACCTGAGTTTATACTCACTGGTAACTCAACATGGACCTGAGTTTATACTCACTGGTACCTCAACATGAACCTGAGTTTATACTCACTGGTAACTCAACATGGACCTGAGTTTATACTCACTGTTAACTCAACATGGACCTGAGTTTATACTCACTGGGTGCTCAACATGGACCTGAGTTTATACTCACTGGTACCTCAACATGAACCTGAGTTTATACTCACTGGTAACTCAACATGGACCTGAGTTTATACTCACTGGTAACTCAACATGGACCTGAGTTTATACTCACTGGTAACTCAACATGGACCTGAGTTTATAATCACTGGTAACTCAATAAGAACCTCAGAGTTTATTCTCGCTGGTAACTCAACATGGACCTCAGAGTTTATTATCACTGGTAACTCAACATGGACCTCAGAGTTTATACTCACTGGTAACTCAACATGTACCTCAGAGTTTATTCTCACTGGTAACTCAACATGGACCTGAGTTTATACTCACTGGTAACTCAACATGGACCTCAGAGTTAATACTCACTGGTAACTCAACATGGACCTCATAGTTTATACTCACTGGTAACTAAACATGAACCTCAGAGTTTATACTCACTGGTAACTCAACATGGACCTCAGAGTTTACACTCACTGGTAACTCAACATGGACCTGAGTTTATACTCACTGGTAACTCAACATGGACCTCCACTTTATACTCACTGGGAACTCAACATGGGCCTCAGAGTTTATACTCACTGGTAACTCAACATGAACCTCAGAGTTTAAACTCACTGGTACCTCAACATGAACCTGAGTTTATACTCACTGGTAACTCAACATGGACCTCAGAGTTTATACTCGCTGGTAACTCAACATGGACCTGAGTTTATACTCACTGGTAACTCAACATGGACCTGAGTTTATATTCACTGGTAACTCAACATGGACCTCAGAATTTATACTCACTGGTACCTCAACATGGAGCTGAGTTTATACTCACTGGTAACTCAACATGGACCTCAGAGTTTATACTCACTGGTAACTCAACATGGACCTGAGTTTATACTCACTGGTAACTCAACATGGACCTGAGTTTATACTCACTGGTACCTCAACATTAACCTGGGTTTATACTCACTGGTAACTCAACATGGACCTGAGTTTATACTCACTGGGAACTCAACATGGACCTGAGATTATACTCACTGGTAACTCAACATGGACCTGAGTTTATACTCACTGGTAACTCAGCATGGACCTCAGAGTTTATAAACACTGGTAACTCAACATGGAGCTGAGTTTATACTCACTGGTAACTCAACATGGACCTCAGAGTTTATACTCACTGGTAACTCAACATGGACCTCACAGTTTATTCTCACTGGTAACTCAACATGGACCTGAGTTTATACTCACTGGTAACTCAACATGGACCTCAGAGTTAATACTCACTGGTAACTCAACATGGACCTCATAGTTTATACTCACTGGTAACTAAACATGAACCTCAGAGTTTATACTCACTGGTAACTCAACATGGACCTCCACTTTATACTCACTGGGAACTCAACATGAACCTCAGAGTTTATACTCACTGGTACCTCAACATGAACCTGAGTTTATACTCACTGGTAACTCAACATGGAACTCAGAGTTTATACTCGCTGGTAACTCAACATGGACCTGAGTTTATACTCACTGGTAACTCAACATGGACCTCAGAGTTTATATTCACTGGTAACTCAACATGGACCTCAGAATTTATACTCACTGGTACCTCAACATGGAGCTGAGTTTATACTCACTGGTAACTCAACATGGACCTCAGAGTTTATACTCACTGGTAACTCAACATGGACCTGAGTTTATACTCACTGGTAACTCAACATGGACCTGAGTTTATACTCACTGGTACCTCAACATTAACCTGGGTTTATACTCACTGGTAACTCAACATGGACCTGAGTTTATACTCACTGGGAACTCAACATGGACCTGAGATTATACTCACTGGTAACTCAACATGGACCTGAGTTTATACTCACTGGTAACTCAACATGGACCTGAGTTTATACTCACTGGTACCTCAACATGAACCTGAGTTTATACTCACTGGTAACTCAACATGGACCTGAGTTTATACTCACTGGTAACTCAACATGGACCTGAGTTTATAATCACTGGTAACTCAATAAGAACCTCAGAGTTTATTCTCGCTGGTAACTCAACATGGACCTCAGAGTTTATTATCACTGGTAACTCAACATGGACCTCAGAGTTTATACTCACTGGTAACTCAACATGGACCTCAGAGTTTATTCTCACTGGTAACTCAACATGGACCTGAGTTTATACTCACTGGTAACTCAACATGGACCTGAGTTTATACTCACTGGTACCTCAACATTAACCTGGGTTTATACTCACTGGTAACTCAACATGGACCTGAGTTTATACTCACTGGGAACTCAACATGGACCTGAGATTATACTCACTGGTAACTCAACATGGACCTGAGTTAATACTCACTGGTAACTCAACATGGACCTCATAGTTTATACTCACTGGTAACTAAACATGAACCTCAGAGTTTATACTCACTGGTAACTCAACATGGACCTCCACTTTATACTCACTGGGAACTCAACATGAACCTCAGAGTTTATACTCACTGGTACCTCAACATGAACCTGAGTTTATACTCACTGGTAACTCAACATGGACCTCAGAGTTTATACTCGCTGGTAACTCAACATGGACCTGAGTTTATACTCACTGGTAACTCAACATGGACCTCAGAGTTTATATTCACTGGTAACTCAACATGGACCTCAGAATTTATACTCACTGGTACCTCAACATGGAGCTGAGTTTATACTCACTGGTAACTCAACATGGACCTCAGAGTTTATACTCACTGGTAACTCAACATGGACCTGAGTTTATACTCACTGGTAACTCAACATGGACCTGAGTTTATACTCACTGGTACCTCAACATTAACCTGGGTTTATACTCACTGGTAACTCAACATGGACCTGAGTTTATACTCACTGGGAACTCAACATGGACCTGAGATTATACTCACTGGTAACTCAACATGGACCTGAGTTTATACTCACTGGTAACTCAACATGGACCTCAGAGTTTATACTCACTGGTAACTCAACATGGAGCTGAGTTTATACTCACTGGTAACTCAACATGGACCTCAGAGTTTATACTCACTGGTAACTCAACATGGACCTGAGTTTATACTCACTGGTAACTCAACATGGACCTGTGTTTATACTCACTGGTACCTCAACATTAACCTGGGTTTATACTCACTGGTAACTCAACATGGACATGAGTTTATACTCACTGGGAACTCAACATGGACCTGAGTTGATACTCACTGGGAACTCAACATGGACCTGAGTTTATACTCACTGGTAACTCAACATGGACCTCAGAGTTTATATTCACTGGTAACTCAACATGGACCTCAGAGTTTATACTCACTGGTAACTCAACATGGACCTGAGTTTATACTCACTGGTACCTCAACATGAACCTGAGTTTATACTCACTGGTAACTCAACATGGACCTGAGTTTATACTCACTGGTACCTCAACATGAACCTGAGTTTATACTCACTGGTATCTCAACATGGACCTGAGTTTATACTCACTGGTAACTCAACATGGACCTGAGTTTATACTCACTGGTACCTCAACATTAACCTGGTTTTATACTCACTGGTAACTCAACATGGACCTGAGTTTATACTCACTGGGAACTCAACATGGACCTGAGATTATACTCACTGGTAACTCAACATGGACCTGAGTTTATACTCACTGGTAACTCAACATGGACCTAAGAGTTTATACTCACTGGTAACTGAACATGGAGCTGAGTTTATACTCACTGGTAACTCAACATGGACCTCAGAGTTTATACTCACTGGTAACTCAACATGGACCTGAGTTTATACTCACTGGTAACTCAACATGGACCTGAGTTTATACTCACTGGTACCTCAACATTAACCTGGGTTTATACTCACTGGTAACTCAACATGGACCTGAGTTTATACTCACTGGGAACTCAACATGGACCTGAGATTATACTCACTGGTAACTCAACATGGACCTGAGTTTATACTCACTGGTAACTGAACATGGAGCTGAGTTTATACTCACTGGTAACTCAACATGGACCTCAGAGTTTACACTCACTGGTAACTCAACATGGACCTGAGTTTATACTCACTGGTAACTCAACATGGACCTGTGTTTATACTCACTGGTACCTCAACATTAACCTGGGTTTATACTCACTGGTAACTCAACATGGACATGAGTTTATACTCACTGGGAACTCAACATGGACCTGAGTTGATACTCACTGGGAACTCAACATGGACCTGAGTTTATACTCACTGGTAACTCAACATGGACCTCAGAGTTTATATTCACTGGTAACTCAACATGGACCTCAGAGTTTATACTCACTGGTAACTCAACATGGACCTGAGTTTATACTCACTGGTACCTCAACATGAACCTGAGTTTATACTCACTGGTATCTCAACATGGACCTGAGTTTATACTCACTGGTAACTCAACATGGACCTGAGTTTATACTCACTGGTACCTCAACATTAACCTGGTTTTATACTCACTGGTAACTCAACATGGACCTGAGTTTATACTCACTGGGAACTCAACATGGACCTGAGATTATACTCACTGGTAACTCAACATGGACCTGAGTTTATACTCACTGGTAACTCAACATGGACCTAAGAGTTTATACTCACTGGTAACTGAACATGGAGCTGAGTTTATACTCACTGGTAACTCAACATGGACCTCAGAGTTTATACTCACTGGTAACTCAACATGGACCTGAGTTTATACTCACTGGTAACTCAACATGGACCTGAGTTTATACTCACTGGTACCTCAACATTAACCTGGGTTTATACTCACTGGTAACTCAACATGGACCTGAGTTTATACTCACTGGGAACTCAACATGGACCTGAGATTATACTCACTGGTAACTCAACATGGACCTGAGTTTATACTCACTGGTAACTCAACATGGACCTCAGAGTTTATACTCACTGGTAACTCAACATGGAGCTGAGTTTATACTCACTGGTAACTCAACATGGACCTCAGAGTTTATACTCACTGGTAACTCAACATGGACCTGAGTTTATACTCACTGGTAACTCAACATGGACCTGTGTTTATACTCACTGGTACCTCAACATTAACCTGGGTTTATACTCACTGGTAACTCAACATGGACATGAGTTTATACTCACTGGTAACTCAACATGGACCTGAGTTTATACTCACTGGTAACTCAACATGGACCTGAGTTTATACTCACTGGTATCTCAACATGGACCTGAGTTTATACTCACTGGTAACTCAACATGGACCTGAGTTTATACTCACTGGTAACTCAACATGGACCTGAGTTTATACTCACTGGTAACTCAACATGTACCTGAGTTTATACTCACTGGTATCTCAACATGGACCTGAGTTTATACTCACTGGTAACTCAACATGGACCTGAGTTTATACTCACTGGTAACTCAACATGGACCTGAGTTTATACTCACTGGTAACTCAACATGGACCTGCGTTTATACTCACTGGTACCTCAACATGAACCTGAGTTTATACTCACTGGTAACTCAACATGGACCTGAGTTTATACTCACTGGTAACTCAACATGGACCTGAGTTTATACTCACTGGTAACTCAACATGGACCTGAGTTTATAATCACTGGTAACTCAATAAGAACCTCAGAGTTTATTCTCGCTGGTAACTCAACATGGACCTCAGAGTTTATTATCACTGGTAACTCAACATGGACCTCAGAGTTTATACTCACTGGTAACTCAACATGGACCTCAGAGTTTATTCTCACTGGTAACTCAACATGGACCTGAGTTTATACTCACTGGTAACTCAACATGGACCTCAGAGTTAATACTCACTGGTAACTCAACATGGACCTCATAGTTTATACTCACTGGTAACTAAACATGAACCTCAGAGTTTATACTCACTGGTAACTCAACATGGACCTCAGAGTTTACACTCACTGGTAACTCAACATGGACCTGAGTTTATACTCACTGGTAACTCAACATGGACCTCCACTTTATACTCACTGGGAACTCAACATGGGCCTCAGAGTTTATACTCACTGGTAACTCAACATGAACCTCAGAGTTTATACTCACTGGTACCTCAACATGAACCTGAGTTTATACTCACTGGTAACTCAACATGGACCTCAGAGTTTATACTCGCTGGTAACTCAACATGGACCTGAGTTTATACTCACTGGTAACTCAACATGGACCTCAGAGTTTATATTCACTGGTAACTCAACATGGACCTCAGAATTTATACTCACTGGTACCTCAACATGGAGCTGAGTTTATACTCACTGGTAACTCAACATGGACCTCAGAGTTTATACTCACTGGTAACTCAACATGGACCTGAGTTTATACTCACTGGTAACTCAACATGGACCTGAGTTTATACTCACTGGTACCTCAACATTAACCTGGGTTTATACTCACTGGTAACTCAACATGGACCTGAGTTTATACTCACTGGGAACTCAACATGGACCTGAGATTATACTCACTGGTAACTCAACATGGACCTGAGTTTATACTCACTGGTAACTCAACATGGACCTCAGAGTTTATACTCACTGGTAACTCAACATGGAGCTGAGTTTATACTCACTGGTAACTCAACATGGACCTCAGAGTTTATACTCACTGGTAACTCAACATGGACCTGAGTTTATACTCACTGGTAACTCAACATGGACCTGTGTTTATACTCACTGGTACCTCAACATTAACCTGGGTTTATACTCACTGGTAACTCAACATGGACATGAGTTTATACTCACTGGTAACTCAACATGGACCTGAGTTTATACTCACTGGGAACTCAACATGGACCTGAGTTTATACTCACTGGTAACTCAACATGGACCTCAGAGTTTATACTCACTGGTAACTCAACATGGAGCTGAGTTTATACTCACTGGTAACTCAACATGGACCTCAGAGTTTATACTCACTGGTAACTCAACATGGACCTGAGTTTATACTCACTGGTAACTCAACATGGACCTGTGTTTATACTCACTGGTACCTCAACATTAACCTGGGTTTATACTCACTGGTAACTCAACATGGACATGAGTTTATACTCACTGGGAACTCAACATGGACCTGAGTTTATACTCACTGGGAACTCAACATGGACCTGAGTTTATACTCACTGTTAACTCAACATGGACCTCAGAGTTTATATTCACTGGTAACTCAACATGGACCTAAGTTTATACTCACTGGTAACTCAACATGGACCTGAGTTTATACTCACTGGTACCTCAACATGAACCTGAGTTTATACTCACTGGTAACTCAACATGGACCTGAGTTTATACTCACTGGTAACTCAACATGGACCTGCGTTTATACTCACTGGTACCTCAACATTAACCTGGGTTTATACTCACTGGTAACTCAACATGGACCTGAGTTTATACTCACTGGGAACTCAACATGGACCTGAGATTATACTCACTGGTAACTCAACATGGACCTGAGTTTATACTCACTGGTAACTCAACATGGACCTCGGAGTTTATACTCACTGGTAACTCAACATGGAGCTGAGTTTATACTCACTGGTAACTCAACATGGACCTCAGAGTTTATACTCACTGGTAACTCAACATGGACCTGAGTTTATACTCACTGGTAACTCAACATGGACCTGTGTTTATACTCACTGGTACCTCAACATTAACCTGGGTTTATACTCACTGGTAACTCAACATGGACATGAGTTTATACTCACTGGGAACTCAACATGGACCTGAGTTTATACTCACTGGGAACTCAACATGGACCTGAGTTTATACTCACTGGTAACTCAACATGGACCTCAGAGTTTATATTCACTGGTAACTCAACATGGACCTCAGAGTTTATACTCACTGGTAACTCAACATGGACCTGAGTTTATACTCACTGGTACCTCAACATGAACCTGAGTTTATACTCACTGGTAACTCAACATGGACCTGAGTTTATACTCACTGGTAACTCAACATGGACCTGAGTTAATACTCACTGGTAACTCAACATGGACCTGAGTTTATACTCACTGGAAACTCAACATGGACCTCAGAATTTATACTCACTGGTAACTCAACATGGACCTCAGAATTTATACTCACTGGTAACTCAACATGGACCTGAGTTTATATTCACTGGAAACTCAACATGGACCTCAGAGTTTATACTCACTGGTAACTCAACATGGACCTGAGTTTATACTCACTGGGTACTCAACATGGACCTGAGTTTATACTCACTGGTACCTCAACATTAACCTCAGTTTATACTCACTGGTAACTCAACATGGACCTGAGTTTATACTCACTGGGAACTCAACATGGACCTGAGTTTATACTCACTGGTAACTCAACATGGACCTGAGTTTATACTCACTGTTAACTCAACATGGACCTCAGAGTTTATATTCACTGGTAACTCAACATGGACCTCAGAGTTTATACTCACTGGTAACTCAACATGGACCTGAGTTTATACTCACTGGTACCTCAACATTAACCTCAGTTTATACTCACTGGTAACTCAACATGGACCTGAGTTTATACTCACTGGGAACTCAACATGGACCTGAGTTTATACTCACTGGTAACTCAACATGGACCTCATAGTTTATACTCACTGGTAACTCAACATGGACCTGAGTTTATACTCACTGGTAACTCAACATGGACCTCAGAGTTTATACTCACTGGTAACTCAACATGGACCTGAGTTTATTATCACTGGTAACTCAACATGGACCTCAGAGTTTATACTCACTGGTAACTGAACATGGACCTCATAGTTTATACTCACTGGTAACTCAACATGAACCTGAGTTTATACTCACTGGTAACTCAACATGGACCTCAGAGTTTATACTCACTGGTAACTCAACATGGACCTGAGTTTATACTCACTGGTAACTCAACATGGACCTGAGTTTATATTCACTGGTAACTCAAAATGGACCTGAGTTTATACTCACTGGTAACTCAACATGGACCTGAGTTTATACTCACTGGTAACTCAACATGGACCTGAGTTTATACTCACTGGTAACTCAACATGGACCTCAGAGTTTATACTCACTGGTAACTCAACATGGACCTCAGAGTTTATACTCACTGGTAACTCAACATGTACCTGAGTTTATACTCACTGGTAGCTCAACATAGACCTCAGAGTTTATACTCACTGGTAACTCAACATGGACCTGCGTTTATACTCACTGGTAACTCAACATGGACCTGAGTTTATACTCACTGGTAACTCAACATGGACCTGAGTTTATACTCACTGGTAACTCAACATGGACCTGAGTTTATACTCACTGGTAACTCAACATGGACCTGAGTTTATACTCACTGGTAACTCAACATGGACCTCAGAGTTTATACTCACTGGTAACTCAACATGGACCTCAGAGTTTAAACTCACGGGTAACTCAACATGGACCTGAGTTTATACTCACTGGTAACTCAACATTGACCTGAGTTTATACTCACTGGTAACTCAACATGGACCTGAGTTTATACTCACTTGTAACTCAACATGAACCTGAGTTTATACTCACTGGTAACTCAACATGGACCTGAGTTTATACTCACTGGTAACTCAACATGGAGCTGAGTTTATACTCACTGGTAACTCAACATGGACCTGAGTTTATACTCACTGGTAACTCAACATGGACCTGAGTTTATACTCACTGGTAACTCAACATGGACCTGAGTTTATACTCACTGGTAACTCAACATGGACCTCAGAGTTTATACTCACTGGTAACTCAACATGGGCCTGAGTTTATTCTCACTGGAAACTCAACATGGACCTGAGTTTATACTCACTGGTAACTCAATAAGAACCTCAGAGTTTATATTCACAGGTAACTCAATATGAACCTCAGAGTTTATTCTCACTGGTAACTCAACATGGACCTCAGAGTTTATACTCACTGGTAACTCAACATGGACCTGAGTTTATACTCACTGGTAACTCAACATGGACCTGACTTTATACTCACTGGTAACTCAACATGGACCTGAGTTTATACTCACTGGTAACTCAACATGGACCTGAGTTTATACTCACTGGTAACTCAACATGGACCTCAGAGTTTATACTCACTGATAACACAACATAAACCTGAGTTTATACTCACTGGTAACTCAACATGGACCTGAGTTCATACTCACTGGTAACTCAACATGGACCTGAGTTTATACTCACTGGTAACTCAACATGGACCTCAGAGTTTATATTCACTGGTAACTCAACATGTACCTGAGTTTATACTCACTGGTAACTCAACATGGACCTGAGTTTAAACTCACTGGTAACTCAACATGGACCTGAGTTTATACTCACTGGTAACTCAACATGAACCTGAGTTTATATTCACTGGTAACTCAACATGGACCTGAGTTTATACTCACTGGTAACTCAACATGGACCTGAGTTTATACTCACTGGTAACTCAACATGGACCTGAGTTTATATTCACTGGTAACTCAAAATGGACCTGAGTTTATACTCACTGGTAACTCAACATGGACCTGAGTTTATACTCACTGGTAACTCAACATGGACCTGAGTTTATACTCACTGGTAACTCAACATGGACCTCAGAGTTTATACTCACTGGTAACTCAACATGGACCTCAGAGTTTATACTCACTGGTAACTCAACATGTACCTGAGTTTATACTCACTGGTAGCTCAACATAGACCTCAGAGTTTATACTCACTGGTAACTCAACATGGACCTGCGTTTATACTCACTGGTAACTCAACATGGACCTGAGTTTATACTCACTGGTAACTCAACATGGACCTGAGTTTATACTCACTGGTAACTCAACATGGACCTGAGTTTATACTCACTGGTAACTCAACATGGACCTGAGTTTATACTCACTGGTAACTCAACATGGACCTCAGAGTTTATACTCACTGGTAACTCAACATGGACCTCAGAGTTTAAACTCACTGGTAACTGAACATGGACCTGAGTTTATTCTCACTGGTAACTCAACATGGACCTGAGTTTATACTCACTGGTAACTCAACATGGACCTCAGAGTTTATACTCACTGGTAACTCAACATGGACCTGAGTTTATTCTCACTGGAAACTCAACATGGACCTGAGTTTATACTCACTGGTAACTCAATAAGAACCTCAGAGTTTATATTCACAGGTAACTCAGTATGAACCTCAGAGTTTATTCTCACTGGTAACTCAACATGGACCTGAGTTTATTCTCACTGGTAACTCAACATGGACCTGAGTTTATACTCACTGGTAACTCAATAAGAACCTCAGAGTTTATATTCACAGGTAACTCAATATGAACCTCAGAGTTTATTCTCACTGGTAACTCAACATGGACCTCAGAGTTTATACTCACTGGTAACTCAACATGGACCTGAGTTTATACTCACTGGTAACTCAACATGGACCTGACTTTATACTCACTGGTAACTCAACATGGACCTGAGTTTATACTCACTGGTAACTCAACATGGACCTGAGTTTATACTCACTGGTAACTCAACATGGACCTCAGAGTTTATAATCACTGATAACACAACATAAACCTGAGTTTATACTCACTGGTAACTCAACATGGACCTGAGTTCATACTCACTGGTAACTCAACATGGACCTGAGTTTATACTCACTGGTAACTCAACATGGACCTCAGAGTTTATATTCACTGGTAACTCAACATGTACCTGAGTTTATACTCACTGGTAACTCAACATGGACCTGAGTTTAAACTCACTGGTAACTCAACATGGACCTGAGTTTATACTCACTGGTAACTCAACATGAACCTGAGTTTATATTCACTGGTAACTCAACATGGACCTGAGTTTATACTCACTGGTAACTCAACATGGACCTGAGTTTATACTCACTGGTAACTCAACATGGACCTGAGTTTATATTCACTGGTAACTCAAAATGGACCTGAGTTTATACTCACTGGTAACTCAACATGGACCTGAGTTTATACTCACTGGTAACTCAACATGGACCTGAGTTTATACTCACTGGTAACTCAACATGGACCTCAGAGTTTATACTCACTGGTAACTCAACATGGACCTCAGAGTTTATACTCACTGGTAACTCAACATGTACCTGAGTTTATACTCACTGGTAGCTCAACATAGACCTCAGAGTTTATACTCACTGGTAACTCAACATGGACCTGCGTTTATACTCACTGGTAACTCAACATGGACCTGAGTTTATACTCACTGGTAACTCAACATGGACCTGAGTTTATACTCACTGGTAACTCAACATGGACCTGAGTTTATACTCACTGGTAACTCAACATGGACCTGAGTTTATACTCACTGGTAACTCAACATGGACCTCAGAGTTTATACTCACTGGTAACTCAACATGGACCTCAGAGTTTAAACTCACTGGTAACTCAACATGGACCTGAGTTTATACTCACTGGTAACTCAACATTGACCTGAGTTTATACTCACTGGTAACTCAACATGGACCTGAGTTTATACTCACTTGTAACTCAACATGAACCTGAGTTTATACTCACTGGTAACTCAACATGGACCTCAGAGTTTATACTCACTGGTAACTCAACATGGGCCTGAGTTTATTCTCACTGGAAACTCAACATGGACCTGAGTTTATACTCACTGGTAACTCAATAAGAACCTCAGAGTTTATATTCACAGGTAACTCAATATGAACCTCAGAGTTTATTCTCACTGGTAACTCAACATGGACCTGAGTTTATTCTCACTGGTAACTCAACATGGACCTGAGTTTATACTCACTGGTAACTCAATAAGAACCTCAGAGTTTATATTCACAGGTAACTCAATATGAACCTCAGAGTTTATTCTCACTGGTAACTCAACATGGACCTCAGAGTTTATACTCACTGGTAACTCAACATGGACCTGAGTTTATACTCACTGGTAACTCAACATGGACCTGACTTTATACTCACTGGTAACTCAACATGGACCTGAGTTTATACTCACTGGTAACTCAACATGGACCTGAGTTTATACTCACTGGTAACTCAACATGGACCTCAGAGTTTATACTCACTGATAACACAACATAAACCTGAGTTTATACTCACTGGTAACTCAACATGGACCTGAGTTCATACTCACTGGTAACTCAACATGGACCTGAGTTTATACTCACTGGTAACTCAACATGGACCTCAGAGTTTATATTCACTGGTAACTCAACATGTACCTGAGTTTATACTCACTGGTAACTCAACATGGACCTGAGTTTAAACTCACTGGTAACTCAACATGGACCTGAGTTTATACTCACTGGTAACTCAACATGAACCTGAGTTTATATTCACTGGTAACTCAACATGGACCTGAGTTTATACTCACTGGTAACTCAACATGGACCTGAGTTTATACTCACTGGTAACTCAACATGGACCTGAGTTTATACTCACTGGTAACTCAACATGGACCTGAGTTTATACTCACTGGTAACTCAACATGGACCTGAGTTTATACTCACTGGTAAATCAACATGGACCTGAGTTTATACTCACTGGTTACTCAACATGGACCTGACTTTATACTCACTGGTAACTCAATAAGAACCTCAGAGTTTATTCTCACTGGTAAATCAACATGGACCTCAGAGTTTATTCTCACTGGTAACTCAACATGGACCTGAGTTTATACTCACTGGTAACTCAACATGGACCTCAGAGTTTATACTCACTGGTAACTCAACATGGACCTGAGTTTATACTCACTGGTAACTCAACATGGACCTGTGTTTATACTCACTGGTACCTCAACATTAACCTGGGTTTATACTCACTGGTAACTCAACATGGACATGAGTTTATACTCACTGGGAACTCAACATGGACCTGAGTTTATACTCACTGGGAACTCAACATGGACCTGAGTTTATACTCACTGGTAGCTCAACATGGACCTCAGAGTTTATATTCACTGGTAACTCAACATGGACCTCAGAGTTTATACTCACTGGTAACTCAACATGGACCTGAGTTTATACTCACTGGTACCTCAACATGAACCTGAGTTTATACTCACAGGTAACTCAACATGGACCTGAGTTTATACTCACTGGTTACTCAACATGGACCTGAGTTAATACTCACTGGTAACTCAACATGGACCTGAGTTTATACTCACTGGTACCTCAACATGAACCTGAGTTTATACTCACTGGTAACTCAACATGGACCTGAGTTTATACTCACTGGTAACTCAACATGGACCTGAGTTTATACTCACTGGTAACTCAACATGGACCTGAGTTTATACTCACTGGTAAATCAACATGGACCTGAGTTTATACTCACTGGTTACTCAACATGGACCTGACTTTATACTCACTGGTAACTCAATAAGAACCTCAGAGTTTATTCTCACTGGTAAATCAACATGGACCTCAGAGTTTATTCTCACTGGTAACTCAACATGGACCTGAGTTTATACTCACTGGTAACTCAACATGGACCTCAGTGTTTATACTCACTGGTAACTCAACATGGACCTGAGTTTATACTCACTGGTAACTCAACATGGACCTGTGTTTATACTCACTGGTACCTCAACATTAACCTGGGTTTATACTCACTGGTAACTCAACATGGACATGAGTTTATACTCACTGGGAACTCAACATGGACCTGAGTTTATACTCACTGGGAACTCAACATGGACCTGAGTTTATACTCACTGGTAGCTCAACATGGACCTCAGAGTTTATATTCACTGGTAACTCAACATGGACCTCAGAGTTTATACTCACTGGTAACTCAACATGGACCTGAGTTTATACTCACTGGTACCTCAACATGAACCTGAGTTTATACTCACTGGTAACTCAACATGGACCTGAGTTTATACTCACTGGTAACTCAACATGGACCTGAGTTAATACTCACTGGTAACTCAACATGGACCTGAGTTTATACTCACTGGAAACTCAACATGGACCTCAGAATTTATACTCACTGGTAACTCAACATGGACCTCAGAATGTATACTCACTGGTAACACAACATGGACCTGAGTTTATATTCACTGGAAACTCAACATGGACCTCAGAGTTTATACTCACTGGTAACTCAACATGGACCTGAGTTTATACTCACTGGGTACTCAACATGGACCTGAGTTTATACTCACTGGTACCTCAACATTAACCTCAGTTTATACTCACTGGTAACTCAACATGGACCTGAGTTTATACTCACTGGGAACTCAACATGGACCTGAGTTTATACTCACTGGTAACTCAACATGGACCTGAGTTTATACTCACTGTTAACTCAACATGGACCTCAGAGTTTAAATTCACTGGTAACTCAACATGGACCTCTGAGTTTATACTCACTGGTAACTCAACATGGACCTGAGTTTATACTCACTGGTACCTCAACATTAACCTCAGTTTATACTCACTGGTAACTCAACATGGACCTGAGTTTATACTCACTGGGAACTCAACATGGACCTGAGTTTATACTCACTGGTAACTCAACATGGACCTCATAGTTTATACTCACTGGTAACTCAACATGGACCTGAGTTTATACTCACTGGTAACTCAACATGGACCTCAGAGTTTATACTCACTGGTAACTCAACATGGACCTGAGTTTATTATCACTGGTAACTCAACATGGACCTCAGAGTTTATACTCACTGGTAACTGAACATGGACCTCATTGTTTATACTCACTGGTAACTCAACATGGACCTGAGTTTATACTCACTGGTAACTCAACATGGACCTCAGAGTTTATACTCACTGGTAACTCAACATGGACCTGAGTTTATACTCACTGGTAACTCAACATGGACCTGAGTTTATATTCACTGGTAACTCAAAATGGACCTGAGTTTATACTCACTGGTAACTCAACATGGACCTGAGTTTATACTCACTGGTAACTCAACATGGACCTGAGTTTATACTCACTGGAAAAATCAACATGGACCTCAGAGTTTATACTCACTGGTAACTCAACATGGACCTCAGAGTTTATACTCACTGGTAACTCAACATGTACCTGAGTTTATACTCACTGGTAGCTCAACATAGACCTCAGAGTTTATACTCACTGGTAACTCAACATGGACCTGCGTTTATACTCACTGGTAACTCAACATGGACCTGAGTTTATACTCACTGGTAACTCAACATGGACCTGAGTTTATACTCACTGGTAACTCAACATGGACCTGAGTTTATACTTACTGGTAACTCAACATGGACCTGAGTTTAGACTCACTGGTAACTCAACATGGACCTCAGAGTTTATACTCACTGGTAACTCAACATGGACCTCAGAGTTTAAACTCACTGGTAACTCAACATGGACCTGAGTTTATACTCACTGGTAACTCAACATTGACCTGAGTTTATACTCACTGGTAACTCAACATGGACCTGAGTTTATACTCACTTGTAACTCAACATGAACCTGAGTTTATACTCACTGGTAACTCAACATGGACCTGAGTTTATACTCACTGGTAACTCAACATGGAGCTGAGTTTATACTCACTGGTAACTCAACATGGACCTGAGTTTATACTCACTGGTAACTCAACATGGACCTGAGTTTATACTCACTGGTAACTCAACATGGACCTGAGTTTATACTCACTGGTAACTCAACATGGACCTCAGAGTTTATACTCACTGGTAACTCAACATGGGCCTGAGTTTATTCTCACTGGAAACTCAACATGGACCTGAGTTTATACTCACTGGTAACTCAATAAGAACCTCAGAGTTTATATTCACAGGTAACTCAATATGAACCTCAGAGTTTATTCTCACTGGTAACTCAACATGGACCTGAGTTTATTCTCACTGGTAACTCAACATGGACCTGAGTTTATACTCACTGGTAACTCAATAAGAACCTCAGAGTTTATATTCACAGGTAACTCAATATGAACCTCAGAGTTTATTCTCACTGGTAACTCAACATGGACCTCAGAGTTTATACTCACTGGTAACTCAACATGGACCTGAGTTTATACTCACTGGTAACTCAACATGGACCTGACTTTATACTCACTGGTAACTCAACATGGACCTGAGTTTATACTCACTGGTAACTCAACATGGACCTGAGTTTATACTCACTGGTAACTCAACATGGACCTCAGAGTTTATACTCACTGATAACACAACATAAACCTGAGTTTATACTCACTGGTAACTCAACATGGACCGGAGTTTATACTCACTGGTAACTCAACATGGACCTGAGTTTATACTCACTGGTAACTCAACATGGACCTCAGAGTTTATACTCACTGGTAACTCAACATGGACCTCAGAGTTTATATTCACTGGTAACTCAACATGTACCTGAGATTATACTCACTGGTAACTCAACATGGACCTGAGTTTAAACTCACTGGTAACTCAACATGGACCTGAGTTTATACTCACTGGTAACTCAACATGAACCTGAGTTTATATTCACTGGTAACTCAACATGGACCTGAGTTTATACTCACTGGTAACTCAACATGGACCTGAGATTATACTCACTGGTAACTCAACATGGACCTGAGTTTATACTCACTGGTAACTCAACATGGACCTGAGTTTATACTCACTGGTAACTCAACATGGACCTGAGTTTATACTCACTGGTAACTCAACATGGACCTGAGTTTATACTCACTGGTTACTCAACATGGACCTGACTTTATACTCACTGGTAACTCAATAAGAACCTCAGAGTTTATTATCACTGTTAAATCAACATGGACCTCAGAGTTTATTCTCACTGGTAACTCAACATGGACCTCAGAGTTTATGCTCACTGGTAACTCAACATGGACCTCAGAGTTTATACTCACTGGTAACTCAACATGGACCTGAGTTTATACTCACTGGTAACTCAACATGGACCTGAGTTTATACTCACTGGTAACTCAACATGGACCTCAGAGTTTATACTCACTGGTAACTCAACATGGACCTCAGAGTTTATACTCACTGGTAACTCAACATGTACCTGAGTTTATACTCACTGGTAGCTCAACATAGACCTCAGAGTTTATACTCACTGGTAACTCAACATGGACCTGCGTTTATACTCACTGGTAACTCAACATGGACCTGAGTTTATACTCACTGGTAACTCAACATGGACCTGAGTTTATACTCACTGGTAACTCAACATGGACCTGAGTTTATACTCACTGGTAACTCAACATGGACCTGAGTGTATACTCACTGGTAACTCAACATGGACCTCAGAGTTTATACTCACTGGTAACTCAACATGGACCTCAGAGTTTAAACTCACTGGTAACTCAACATGGACCTGAGTTTATACTCACTGGTAACTCAACATGGACCTGAGTTTATACTCACTGGTAACTCAACATGGACCTGAGTTTATACTCACTGGTAACTCAACATGGACCTCAGAGTTTATACTCACTGGTAACTCAACATGGACCTCAGAGTTTATACTCACTGGTAACTCAACATGTACCTGAGTTTATACTCACTGGTAGCTCAACATAGACCTCAGAGTTTATACTCACTGGTAACTCAAAATGGACCTGCGTTTATACTCATTGGTAACTCAACATGGACCTGAGTTTATACTCACTGGTAACTCAACATGGACCTGAGATTATACTCACTGGTAACTCAACATGGACCTGAGTTTATACTCACTGGTAACTCAACATGGACCTGAGTTTATACTCACTGGTAACTCAACATGGACCTCAGAGTTTATACTCACTGGTAACTCAACATGGACCTCAGAGTTTAAACTCACTGGTAACTCAACATGGACCTGAGTTTATACTCACTGGTAACTCAACATTGACCTGAGTTTATACTCACTGGTAACTCAACATGGACCTGAGTTTATACTCACTGGTAACTCAACATGAACCTCAGAGTTTATACTCACTGGTAACTCAACATGGACCTGAGTTTATACTCACTGGTAACTCAACATGGAGCTGAGTTTATACTCACTGGTAACTCAACATGGACCTGAGTTTATACTCACTGGTAACTCAACATGGACCTGAGTTTATACTCACTGGTAACTCAACATGGACCTGAGTTTATACTCACTGGTAACTCAACATGGACCTCAGAGTTTATACTCACTGGTAACTCAACATGGACCTGAGTTTATTCTCACTGGAAACTCAACATGGACCTGAGTTTATACTCACTGGTAACTCAATAAGAACCTCAGAGTTTATATTCACAGGTAACTCAATATGAACCTCAGAGTTTATACTCACTGGTAACTCAACATGGACCTGAGTTTATTCTCACTGGTAACTCAACATGGACCTGAGTTTATACTCACTGGTAACTCAATAAGAACCTCAGAGTTTATATTCACAGGCAACTCAATATGAACCTCAGAGTTTATTCTCACTGGTAACTCAACATGGACCTGAGTTTATACTCACTGGTAACTCAATAAGAACCTCAGAGTTTATATTCACAGGTAACTCAATATGAACCTCAGAGTTTATTCTCACTGGTAACTCAACATGGACCTCAGAGTTTATACTCACTGGTAACTCAACATGGACCTGAGTTTATACTCACTGGTAACTCAACATGGACCTGACTTTATACTCACTGGTAACTCAACATGGACCTGAGTTTATACTCACTGGTAACTCAACATGGACCTGAGTTTATACTCACTGGTAACTCAACTTGGACCTCAGAGTTTATACTCACTGGTAACACAACATAAACCTGAGTTTATACTCACTGGTAACTCAACATGGACCTGAGTTCATACTCACTGGTAACTCAACATGGACCTGAGTTTATACTCACTGGTAACTCAACATGGACCTGAGTTTATACTCACTGGTAACTCAACATGGACCTGAGTTTATACTCACTGGTAACTCAACATGGACCTGAGATTATACTCACTGGTAACTCAACTTGGACCTCAGAGTTTATACTCACTGGTAACACAACATAAACCTGAGTTTATACTCACTGGTAACTCAACATGGACCTGAGTTCATACTCACTGGTAACTCAACATGGACCTGAGTTTATACTCACTGGTAACTCAACATGGACCTGAGTTTATACTCACTAGTAACTCAACATGGACCTGAGTTTATAATCACTGGTAACTCAACATGGACCTGAGTTTATACTCACTGGTAACTCAACATGGACCTGAGTTTATACTCACTGGTTACTCAACATGGACCTGACTTTATACTCACTGGTAACTCAATAAGAACCTCAGAGTTTATTCTCACTGGTAAATCAACATGGACCTCAGAGTTTATTCTCACTGGTAACTCAACATGGACCTCAGAGTTTATACTCACTGGTAACTCAACATGGACCTCAGAGTTTATACTCACTGGTAACTCATCATGGACCTGAGTTTATACTCACTGGTAACTCAACATGGACCTGAGTTTATACTCACTGGTAACTCAACATGGACCTCAGAGTTTATACTCACTGGTAACTCAACATGTTCCTCAGAGTTTATACTCACTGGTAACTCAACATGTACCTGAGTTTATACTCACTGGTAGCTCAACATAGACCTCAGAGTTTATACTCACTGGTAACTCAACATGGACCTGCGTTTATACTCACTGGTAACTCAACATGGACCTGAGTTTATACTCACTGGTAACTCAACATGGACCTGAGTTTATACTCACTGGTAACTCAACATGGACCTGAGTTTATACTCACTGGTAACTCAACATGGACCTGAGTTTATACTCACTGGTAACTCAACATGGACCTCAGAGTTTATACTCACTGGTAACTCAACATGGACCTCAGAGTTTAAACTCACTGGTAACTCAACATGGACCTGAGTTTATACTCACTGGTAACTCAACATTGACCTGAGTTTATACTCACTGGTAACTCAACATGGACCTGAGTTTATACTCACTGGTAACTCAACATGAACCTGAGTTTATACTCACTGGTAACTCAACATGGACCTGAGTTTATACTCACTGGTAACTCAACATGGAGCTGAGTTTATACTCACTGGTAACTCAACATGGACCTGAGTTTATACTCACTGGTAACTCAACATGGACCTGAGTTTATACTCACTGGTAACTCAACATGGACCTGAGTTTATACTCACTGGTAACTCAACATGGACCTCAGAGTTTATACTCACTGGTAACTCAACATGGACCTGAGTTTATTCTCACTGGAAACTCAACATGGACCTGAGTTTATACTCACTGGTAACTCAATAAGAACCTCAGAGTTTATATTCACAGGTAACTCAATATGAACCTCAGAGTTTATTCTCACTGGTATCTCAACATGGACCTGAGTTTATTCTCACTGGTAACTCAACATGGACCTGAGTTTATACTCACTGGTAACTCAATAAGAACCTCAGAGTTTATATTCACAGGTAACTCAATATGAACCTCAGAGTTTATTCTCACTGGTAACTCAACATGGACCTCAGAGTTTATACTCACTGGTAACTCAACATTGACCTGAGTTTATACTCACTGGTAACTCAACATGGACCTGAGTTTATACTCACTGGTAACTCAACATGAACCTGAGTTTATACTCACTGGTAACTCAACATGGACCTGAGTTTATACTCACTGGTAACTCAACATGGAGCTGAGTTTATACTCACTGGTAACTCAACATGGACCTGAGTTTATACTCACTGGTAACTCAACATGGACCTGAGTTTATACTCACTGGTAACTCAACATGGACCTGAGTTTATACTCACTGGTAACTCAACATGGACCTCAGAGTTTATACTCACTGGTAACTCAACATGGACCTGAGTTTATTCTCACTGGAAACTCAACATGGACCTGAGTTTATACTCACTGGTAACTCAATAAGAACCTCAGAGTTTATATTCACAGGTAACTCAATATGAACCTCAGAGTTTATTCTCACTGGTATCTCAACATGGACCTGAGTTTATTCTCACTGGTAACTCAACATGGACCTGAGTTTATACTCACTGGTAACTCAATAAGAACCTCAGAGTTTATATTCACAGGTAACTCAATATGAACCTCAGAGTTTATTCTCACTGGTAACTCAACATGGACCTCAGAGTTTATACTCACTGGTAACTCAACATGGACCTGAGTTTATACTCACTGGTAACTCAACATGGACCTGACTTTATACTCACTGGTAACACAACATAAACCTGAGTTTATACTCACTGGTAACTCAACATGGACCTGAGTTCATACTCACTGGTAACTCAACATGGACCTGAGTTTATACTCACTGGTAACTCAACATGGACCTGAGTTTATACTCACTGGTAACTCAACATGGACCTGAGTTTATACTCACTGGTAACTCAACATGGACCTGAGTTTATACTCACTGGTAACTCAACATTGACCTGAGTTTATACTCACTGGTAACTCAACATGGACCTGAGTTTATACTCACTGGTAACTCAACATGAACCTGAGTTTATACTCACTGGTAACTCAACATGGACCTGAGTTTATACTCACTGGTAACTCAACATGGAGCTGAGTTTATACTCACTGGTAACTCAACATGGACCTGAGTTTATACTCACTGGTAACTCAACATGGACCTGAGTTTATACTCACTGGTAACTCAACATGGACCTGAGTTTATACTCACTGGTAACTCAACATGGACCTGAGTTTATACTCACTGGTAACTCAACATGGACCTGAGTTTATACTCACTGGTAACTCAACATTGACCTGAGTTTATACTCACTGGTAACTCAACATGGACCTGAGTTTATACTCACTGGTAACTCAATATGAACCTCAGAGTTTATTCTCACTGGTAACTCAACATGGACCTGAGTTTATTCTCACTGGCAACTCAACATGGACCTGAGTTTATACTCACTGGTAACTCAATAAGAACCTCAGAGTTTATGTTCACAGGTAACTCAATATGAACCTCAGAGTTTATTCTCACTGGTAACTCAACATGGACCTCAGAGTTTATACTCACTGGTAACTCAAGATGGACCTGAGTTTATACTCACTGGTAACTCAACATGGACCTGACTTTATACTCACTGGTAACTCAACATGGACCTGAGTTTATACTCACTGGTAACTCAACATGGACCTGAGTTTATACTCACTGGTAACTCAACATGGACCTCAGAGTTTATACTCACTGATAACACAACATAAACCTGACTTTATACTCACTGGTAACTCAACATGGACCTGAGTTCATACTCACTGGTAACTCAACATGGACCTGAGTTTATACTCACTGGTAACTCAACATGGACCGGAGTTTATACTCACTGGTAACTCAACATGGACCTGAGTTTATACTCACTGGTAACTCAACATGGACCTCAGAGTTTATACTCACTGGTAACTCAACATGGACCTCAGAGTTTATATTCACTGGTAACTCAACATGGACCTGACTTTATACTCACTGGTAACTCAATAAGAACCTCAGAGTTTATTCTCACTGGTAAATCAACATGGACCTCAGAGTTTATTCTCACTGGTAACTCAACATGGACCTCAGAGTTTATACTCACTGGTAACTCAACATGGACCTCAGAGTTTATACTCACTGGTAACTCAACATGGACCTGAGTTTATACTCACTGGTAACTCAACATGGACCTGAGTTTATACTCACTGGTAACTCAACATGGACCTCAGAGTTTATACTCACTGGTAACTCAACATGGACCTCAGAGTTTATACTCACTGGTAACTCAACATGTACCTGAGTTTATACTCACTGGTAGCTCAACATAGACCTCAGAGTTTATACTCACTGGTAACTCAACATGGACCTGCGTTTATACTCACTGGTAACTCAACATGGACCTGAGTTTATACTCACTGGTTACTCAACATGGACCTGAGTTTATACTCACTGGTAACTCAACATGGACCTGAGTTTATACTCACTGGTAACTCAACATGGACCTGAGTTTATACTCACTGGTAACTCAACATGGACCTCAGAGTTTATACTCACTGGTAACTCAACATGGACCTCAGAGTTTAAACTCACTGGTAACTCAACATGGACCTGAGTTTATACTCACTGGTAACTCAACATTGACCTGAGTTTATACTCACTGGTAACTCAACATGGACCTGAGTTTATACTCACTGGTAACTCAACATGAACCTGAGTTTATACTCACTGGTAACTCAACATGGACCTGAGTTTATACTCACTGGTAACTCAACATGGAGCTGAGTTTATACTCACTGGTAACTCAACATGGACCTGAGTTTATACTCACTGGTAACTCAACATGGACCTGAGTTTATACTCACTGGTAACTCAACATGGACCTGAGTTTATACTCACTGGTAACTCAACATGGACCTCAGAGTTTATACTCACTGGTAACTCAACATGGACCTGAGTTTATTCTCACTGGAAACTCAACATGGACCTGAGTTTATACTCACTGGTAACTCAATAAGAACCTCAGAGTTTATATTCACAGGTAACTCAATATGAACCTCAGTGTTTATACTCACTGGTAACTCAACATGGACCTGAGTTTATTCTCACTGGTAACTCAACATGGACCTGAGTTTATACTCACTGGTAACTCAATAAGAACCTCAGAGTTTATATTCACAGGTAACTCAATATGAACCTCAGAGTTTATTCTCACTGGTAACTCAACATGGACCTCAGAGTTTATACTCACTGGTAACTCAACATGGACCTGAGTTTATACTCACTGGTAACTCAACATGGACCTGACTTTATACTCACTGGTAACTCAACATGGACCTGAGTTTATACTCACTGGTAACTCAACATGGACCTGAGTTTATACTCACTGGTAACTCAACATGGACCTGAGTTTATACTCACTGGTAACTCAACATTGACCTGAGTTTATACTCACTGGTAACTCAACATGGACCTGAGTTTATACTCACTGGTAACTCAACATGAACCTGAGTTTATACTCACTGGTAACTCAACATGGACCTGAGTTTATACTCACTGGTAACTCAACATGGAGCTGAGTTTATACTCACTGGTAACTCAACATGGACCTGAGTTTATACTCACTGGTAACTCAACATGGACCTGAGTTTATACTCACTGGTAACTCAACATGGACCTGAGTTTATACTCACTGGTAACTCAATAAGAACCTCAGAGTTTATATTCACAGGTAACTCAATATGAACCTCAGAGTTTATTCTCACTGGTAACTCAACATGGACCTCAGAGTTTATACTCACTGGTAACTCAACATGGACCTGAGTTTATACTCACTGGTAACTCAACATGGACCTGACTTTATACTCACTGGTAACTCAACATGGACCTGAGTTTATACTCACTGGTAACTCAACATGGACCTGAGTTTATACTCACTGGTAACTCAACATGGACCTGAGTTTATACTCACTGGTAACTCAACATTGACCTGAGTTTATACTCACTGGTAACTCAACATGGACCTGAGTTTATACTCACTGGTAACTCAACATGAACCTGAGTTTATACTCACTGGTAACTCAACATGGACCTGAGTTTATACTCACTGGTAACTCAACATGGAGCTGAGTTTATACTCACTGGTAACTCAACATGGACCTGAGTTTATACTCACTGGTAACTCAACATGGACCTGAGTTTATACTCACTGGTAACTCAACATGGACCTGAGTTTATACTCACTGGTAACTCAACATGGACCTGAGTTTATACTCACTGGTAACTCAACATGGACCTGAGTTTATACTCACTGGTAACTCAACATTGACCTGAGTTTATACTCACTGGTAACTCAACATGGACCTGAGTTTATACTCACTGGTAACTCAATATGAACCTCAGAGTTTATTCTCACTGGTAACTCAACATGGACCTGAGTTTATTCTCACTGGCAACTCAACATGGACCTGAGTTTATACTCACTGGTAACTCAATAAGAACCTCAGAGTTTATGTTCACAGGTAACTCAATATGAACCTCAGAGTTTATTCTCACTGGTAACTCAACATGGACCTCAGAGTTTATACTCACTGGTAACTCAAGATGGACCTGAGTTTATACTCACTGGTAACTCAACATGGACCTGACTTTATACTCACTGGTAACTCAACATGGACCTGAGTTTATACTCACTGGTAACTCAACATGGACCTGAGTTTATACTCACTGGTAACTCAACATGGACCTCAGAGTTTATACTCACTGATAACACAACATAAACCTGACTTTATACTCACTGGTAACTCAACATGGACCTGAGTTCATACTCACTGGTAACTCAACATGGACCTGAGTTTATACTCACTGGTAACTCAACATGGACCGGAGTTTATACTCACTGGTAACTCAACATGGACCTGAGTTTATACTCACTGGTAACTCAACATGGACCTCAGAGTTTATACTCACTGGTAACTCAACATGGACCTCAGAGTTTATATTCACTGGTAACTCAACATGGACCTGACTTTATACTCACTGGTAACTCAATAAGAACCTCAGAGTTTATTCTCACTGGTAAATCAACATGGACCTCAGAGTTTATTCTCACTGGTAACTCAACATGGACCTCAGAGTTTATACTCACTGGTAATTCAACATGGACCTCAGAGTTTATACTCACTGGTAACTCAACATGGACCTGAGTTTATACTCACTGGTAACTCAATAAGAACCTCAGAGTTTATATTCACAGGTAACTCAATATGAACCTCAGAGTTTATTCTCACTGGTAACTCAACATGGACCTCAGAGTTTATACTCACTGGTAACTCAACATGGACCTGAGTTTATACTCACTGGTAACTCAACATGGACCTGACTTTATACTCACTGGTAACTCAACATGGACCTGAGTTTATACTCACTGGTAACTCAACATGGACCTGAGTTTATACTCACTGGTAACTCAACATGGACCTGAGTTTATACTCACTGGTAACTCAACAATGACCTGAGTTTATACTCACTGGTAACTCAACATGGACCTGAGTTTATACTCACTGGTAACTCAACATGAACCTGAGTTTATACTCACTGGTAACTCAACATGGACCTGAGTTTATACTCACTGGTAACTCAACATGGAGCTGAGTTTATACTCACTGGTAACTCAACATGGACCTGAGTTTATACTCACTGGTAACTCAACATGGACCTGAGTTTATACTCACTGGTAACTCAACATGGACCTGAGTTTATACTCACTGGTAACTCAACATGGACCTGAGTTTATACTCACTGGTAACTCAACATGGACCTGAGTTTATACTCACTGGTAACTCAACATTGACCTGAGTTTATACTCACTGGTAACTCAACATGGACCTGAGTTTATACTCACTGGTAACTCAATATGAACCTCAGAGTTTATTCTCACTGGTAACTCAACATGGACCTGAGTTTATTCTCACTGGCAACTCAACATGGACCTGAGTTTATACTCACTGGTAACTCAATAAGAACCTCAGAGTTTATGTTCACAGGTAACTCAATATGAACCTCAGAGTTTATTCTCACTGGTAACTCAACATGGACCTCAGAGTTTATACTCACTGGTAACTCAAGATGGACCTGAGTTTATACTCACTGGTAACTCAACATGGACCTGACTTTATACTCACTGGTAACTCAACATGGACCTGAGTTTATACTCACTGGTAACTCAACATGGACCTGAGTTTATACTCACTGGTAACTCAACATGGACCTCAGAGTTTATACTCACTGATAACACAACATAAACCTGACTTTATACTCACTGGTAACTCAACATGGACCTGAGTTCATACTCACTGGTAACTCAACATGGACCTGAGTTTATACTCACTGGTAACTCAACATGGACCGGAGTTTATACTCACTGGTAACTCAACATGGACCTGAGTTTATACTCACTGGTAACTCAACATGGACCTCAGAGTTTATACTCACTGGTAACTCAACATGGACCTCAGAGTTTATATTCACTGGTAACTCAACATGGACCTGACTTTATACTCACTGGTAACTCAATAAGAACCTCAGAGTTTATTCTCACTGGTAAATCAACATGGACCTCAGAGTTTATTCTCACTGGTAACTCAACATGGACCTCAGAGTTTATACTCACTGGTAACTCAACATGGACCTCAGAGTTTATACTCACTGGTAACTCAACATGGACCTGAGTTTATACTCACTGGTAACTCAATAAGAACCTCAGAGTTTATATTCACAGGTAACTCAATATGAACCTCAGAGTTTATTCTCACTGGTAACTCAACATGGACCTCAGAGTTTATACTCACTGGTAACTCAACATGGACCTGAGTTTATACTCACTGGTAACTCAACATGGACCTGACTTTATACTCACTGGTAACTCAACATGGACCTGAGTTTATACTCACTGGTAACTCAACATGGACCTGAGTTTATACTCACTGGTAACTCAACATGGACCTGAGTTTATACTCACTGGTAACTCAACATTGACCTGAGTTTATACTCACTGGTAACTCAACATGGACCTGAGTTTATACTCACTGGTAACTCAACATGAACCTGAGTTTATACTCACTGGTAACTCAACATGGACCTGAGTTTATACTCACTGGTAACTCAACATGGAGCTGAGTTTATACTCACTGGTAACTCAACATGGACCTGAGTTTATACTCACTGGTAACTCAACATGGACCTGAGTTTATACTCACTGGTAACTCAACATGGACCTGAGTTTATACTCACTGGTAACTCAATAAGAACCTCAGAGTTTATATTCACAGGTAACTCAATATGAACCTCAGAGTTTATTCTCACTGGTAACTCAACATGGACCTCAGAGTTTATACTCACTGGTAACTCAACATGGACCTGAGTTTATACTCACTGGTAACTCAACATGGACCTGACTTTATACTCACTGGTAACTCAACATGGACCTGAGTTTATACTCACTGGTAACTCAACATGGACCTGAGTTTATACTCACTGGTAACTCAACATGGACCTGAGTTTATACTCACTGGTAACTCAACATTGACCTGAGTTTATACTCACTGGTAACTCAACATGGACCTGAGTTTATACTCACTGGTAACTCAACATGAACCTGAGTTTATACTCACTGGTAACTCAACATGGACCTGAGTTTATACTCACTGGTAACTCAACATGGAGCTGAGTTTATACTCACTGGTAACTCAACATGGACCTGAGTTTATACTCACTGGTAACTCAACATGGACCTGAGTTTATACTCACTGGTAACTCAACATGGACCTGAGTTTATACTCACTGGTAACTCAACATGGACCTGAGTTTATACTCACTGGTAACTCAACATGGACCTGAGTTTATACTCACTGGTAACTCAACATTGACCTGAGTTTATACTCACTGGTAACTCAACATGGACCTGAGTTTATACTCACTGGTAACTCAATATGAACCTCAGAGTTTATTCTCACTGGTAACTCAACATGGACCTGAGTTTATTCTCACTGGCAACTCAACATGGACCTGAGTTTATACTCACTGGTAACTCAATAAGAACCTCAGAGTTTATGTTCACAGGTAACTCAATATGAACCTCAGAGTTTATTCTCACTGGTAACTCAACATGGACCTCAGAGTTTATACTCACTGGTAACTCAAGATGGACCTGAGTTTATACTCACTGGTAACTCAACATGGACCTGACTTTATACTCACTGGTAACTCAACATGGACCTGAGTTTATACTCACTGGTAACTCAACATGGACCTGAGTTTATACTCACTGGTAACTCAACATGGACCTCAGAGTTTATACTCACTGATAACACAACATAAACCTGACTTTATACTCACTGGTAACTCAACATGGACCTGAGTTCATACTCACTGGTAACTCAACATGGACCTGAGTTTATACTCACTGGTAACTCAACATGGACCGGAGTTTATACTCACTGGTAACTCAACATGGACCTGAGTTTATACTCACTGGTAACTCAACATGGACCTCAGAGTTTATACTCACTGGTAACTCAACATGGACCTCAGAGTTTATATTCACTGGTAACTCAACATGGACCTGACTTTATACTCACTGGTAACTCAATAAGAACCTCAGAGTTTATTCTCACTGGTAAATCAACATGGACCTCAGAGTTTATTCTCACTGGTAACTCAACATGGACCTCAGAGTTTATACTCACTGGTAACTCAACATGGACCTCAGAGTTTATACTCACTGGTAACTCAACATGGACCTGAGTTTATACTCACTGGTAACTCAACATGGACCTGAGTTTATACTCACTGGTAACTCAACATGGACCTCAGAGTTTATACTCACTGGTAACTCAACATGGACCTCAGAGTTTATACTCACTGGTAACTCAACATGTACCTGAGTTTATACTCACTGGTAGCTCAACATAGACCTCAGAGTTTATACTCACTGGTAACTCAACATGGACCTGCGTTTATACTCACTGGTAACTCAACATGGACCTGAGTTTATACTCACTGGTAACTCAACATGGACCTGAGTTTATACTCACTGGTAACTCAACATGGACCTGAGTTTATACTCACTGGTAACTCAACATGGACCTGAGTTTATACTCACTGGTAACTCAACATGGACCTCAGAGTTTATACTCACTGGTAACTCAACATGGACCTCAGAGTTTAAACTCACTGGTAACTCAACATGGACCTGAGTTTATACTCACTGGTAACTCAACATTGACCTGAGTTTATACTCACTGGTAACTCAACATGGACCTGAGTTTATACTCACTGGTAACTCAACATGAACCTGAGTTTATACTCACTGGTAACTCAACATGGACCTGAGTTTATACTCACTGGTAACTCAACATGGAGCTGAGTTTATACTCACTGGTAACTCAACATGGACCTGAGTTTATACTCACTGGTAACTCAACATGGACCTGAGTTTATACTCACTGGTAACTCAACATGGACCTGAGTTTATACTCACTGGTAACTCAACATGGACCTCAGAGTTTATACTCACTGGTAACTCAACATGGACCTGAGTTTATTCTCACTGGAAACTCAACATGGACCTGAGTTTATACTCACTGGTAACTCAATAAGAACCTCAGAGTTTATATTCACAGGTAACTCAATATGAACCTCAGAGTTTATACTCACTGGTAACTCAACATGGACCTGAGTTTATTCTCACTGGTAACTCAACATGGACCTGAGTTTATACTCACTGGTAACTCAATAAGAACCTCAGAGTTTATATTCACAGGTAACTCAATATGAACCTCAGAGTTTATTCTCACTGGTAACTCAACATGGACCTCAGAGTTTATACTCACTGGTAACTCAACATGGACCTGAGTTTATACTCACTGGTAACTCAACATGGACCTGACTTTATACTCACTGGTAACTCAACATGGACCTGAGTTTATACTCACTGGTAACTCAACATGGACCTGAGTTTATACTCACTGGTAACTCAACATGGACCTGAGTTTATACTCACTGGTAACTCAACATTGACCTGAGTTTATACTCACTGGTAACTCAACATGGACCTGAGTTTATACTCACTGGTAACTCAACATGAACCTGAGTTTATACTCACTGGTAACTCAACATGGACCTGAGTTTATACTCACTGGTAACTCAACATGGAGCTGAGTTTATACTCACTGGTAACTCAACATGGACCTGAGTTTATACTCACTGGTAACTCAACATGGACCTGAGTTTATACTCACTGGTAACTCAACATGGACCTGAGTTTATACTCACTGGTAACTCAATAAGAACCTCAGAGTTTATATTCACAGGTAACTCAATATGAACCTCAGAGTTTATTCTCACTGGTAACTCAACATGGACCTCAGAGTTTATACTCACTGGTAACTCAACATGGACCTGAGTTTATACTCACTGGTAACTCAACATGGACCTGACTTTATACTCACTGGTAACTCAACATGGACCTGAGTTTATACTCACTGGTAACTCAACATGGACCTGAGTTTATACTCACTGGTAACTCAACATGGACCTGAGTTTATACTCACTGGTAACTCAACATTGACCTGAGTTTATACTCACTGGTAACTCAACATGGACCTGAGTTTATACTCACTGGTAACTCAACATGAACCTGAGTTTATACTCACTGGTAACTCAACATGGACCTGAGTTTATACTCACTGGTAACTCAACATGGAGCTGAGTTTATACTCACTGGTAACTCAACATGGACCTGAGTTTATACTCACTGGTAACTCAACATGGACCTGAGTTTATACTCACTGGTAACTCAACATGGACCTGAGTTTATACTCACTGGTAACTCAACATGGACCTCAGAGTTTATACTCACTGGTAACTCAACATGGACCTGAGTTTATTCTCACTGGAAACTCAACATGGACCTGAGTTTATACTCACTGGTAACTCAATAAGAACCTCAGAGTTTATATTCACAGGTAACTCAATATGAACCTCAGAGTTTATTCTCACTGGTAACTCAACATGGACCTGAGTTTATTCTCACTGGTAACTCAACATGGACCTGAGTTTATACTCACTGGTAACTCAATAAGAACCTCAGAGTTTATATTCACAGGTAACTCAATATGAACCTCAGAGTTTATTCTCACTGGTAACTCAACATGGACCTCAGAGTTTATACTCACTGGTAACTCAACATGGACCTGAGTTTATACTCACTGGTAACTCAACATGGACCTGACTTTATACTCACTGGTAACTCAACATGGACCTGAGTTTATACTCACTGGTAACTCAACATGGACCTGAGTTTATACTCACTGGTAACTCAACTTGGACCTCAGAGTTTATACTCACTGGTAACACAACATAAACCTGAGTTTATACTCACTGGTAACTCAACATGGACCTGAGTTCATACTCACTGGTAACTCAACATGGACCTGAGTTTATACTCACTGGTAACTCAACATGGACCTGAGTTTATACTCACTAGTAACTCAACATGGACCTGAGTTTATACTCACTGGTAACTCAACATGGACCTCAGAGTTTATACTCACTGGTAACTCAACATGGACCTGAGTTCATACTCACTGGTAACTCAACATGGACCTGAGTTTATACTCACTGGTAACTCAACATGGACCTGAGTTTATACTCACTAGTAACTCAACATGGACCTGAGTTTATACTCACTGGTAACTCAACATGGACCTCAGAGTTTATACTCACTGGTAACTCAACATGGACCTCAGAGTTTATATTCACTGGTAACTCAACATGTACCTGAGTTTATACTCACTGGTAACTCAACATGGACCTGAGTTTATACTCACTGGTAACTCAACATGGACCTGAGTTCATACTCACTGGTAACTCAACATGGACCTGAGTTTATACTCACTGGTAACTCAACATGGACCTCAGAGTTTATACTCACTGATAACACAACATAAACCTGAGTTTATACTCACTGGTAACTCAACATGGACCTGAGTTTATACTCACTGGTAACTCAATAAGAACCTCAGAGTTTATTCTCACTGGTAAATCAACATGGACCTCAGAGTTTATTCTCACTGGTAACTCAACATGGACCTCAGAGTTTATACTCACTGGTAACTCAACATGGACCTCAGAGTTTATACTCACTGGTAACTCAACATGGACCTGAGTTTATACTCACTGGTAACTCAACATGGACCTGACTTTATACTCACTGGTAACTCAACATGGACCTGAGTTTATACTCACTGGTAACTCAACATGGACCTGAGTTTATACTCACTGGTAACTCAACATGGACCTCAGAGTTTATACTCACTGATAACACAACATAAACCTGACTTTATACTCACTGGTAACTCAACATGGACCTGAGTTCATACTCACTGGTAACTCAACATGGACCTGAGTTTATACTCACTGGTAACTCAACATGGACCTCAGAGTTTATACTCACTGATAACACAACATAAAACTGAGTTTATACTCACTGGTAACTCAACATGGACCTGAGTTTATACTCACTGGTAACTCAATAAGAACCTCAGAGTTTATTCTCACTGGTAACTCAATAAGAACCTCAGAGTTTATGTTCACAGGTAACTCAATATGAACCTCAGAGTTTTTTCTCACTGGTAACTCAACATGGACCTCAGAGTTTATACTCACTGGTAACTCAACATGGACCTGAGTTTATACTCACTGGTAACTCAACATGGACCTGACTTTATACTCACTGGTAACTCAACATGGACCTGAGTTTATACTCAATGGTAACTCAACATGGACCTGAGTTTATACTCACTGGTAACTCAACATGGACCTCAGAGTTTATACTCACTGATAACACAACATAAACCTGACTTTATACTCACTGGTAACTCAACATGGACCTGAGTTCATACTCACTGGTAACTCAACATGGACCTGAGTTTATACTCACTGGTAACTCAACATGGACCGGAGTTTATACTCACTGGTAACTCAACATGGACCTGAGTTTATACTCACTGGTAACTCAACATGGACCTCAGAGTTTATACTCACTGGTAACTCAACATGGACCTCAGAGTTTATATTCACTGGTAACTCAACATGGACCTGACTTTATAATCACTGGTAACTCAATAAGAACCTCAGAGTTTATTCTCACTGGTAAATCAACATGGACCTCAGAGTTTATTCTCACTGGTAACTCAACATGGACCTCAGAGTTTATACTCACTGGTAACTCAACATGGACCTCAGAGTTTATACTCACTGGTAACTCAACATGGACCTGAGTTTATACTCACTGGTAACTCAACATGGACCTGAGTTTATACTCACTGGTAACTCAACATGGACCTCAGAGTTTATACTCACTGGTAACTCAACATGGACCTCAGAGTTTATACTCACTGGTAACTCAACATGTACCTGAGTTTATACTCACTGGTAGCTCAACATAGACCTGCGTTTATACTCACTGGTAACTCAACATGGACCTGAGTTTATACTCACTGGTAACTCAACATGGACCTGAGTTTATACTCACTGGTAACTCAACATGGACCTGAGTTTATACTCACTGGTAACTCAACATGGACCTGAGTTTATACTCACTGGTAACTCAACATGGACCTCAGAGTTTATACTCACTGGTAACTCAACATGGACCTCAAAGTTTAAACTCACTGGTAACTCAACATGGACCTGAGTTTATACTCACTGGTAACTCAACATTGACCTGAGTTTATACTCACTGGTAACTCAACATGGACCTGAGTTTATACTCACTGGTAACTCAACATGAACCTGAGTTTATACTCACTGGTAACTCAACATGGACCTGAGTTTATACTCACTGGTAACTCAACATGGAGCTGAGTTTATACTCACTGGTAACTCAACATGGACCTGAGTTTATACTCACTGGTAACTCAACATGGACCTGAGTTTATACTCACTGGTAACTCAACATGGACCTGAGTTTATACTCACTGGTAACTCAACATGGACCTCAGAGTTTATACTCACTGGTAACTCAACATGGACCTGAGTTTATTCTCACTGGAAACTCAACATGGACCTGAGTTTATACTCACTGGTAACTCAATAAGAACCTCAGAGTTTATATTCACAGGTAACTCAATATGAACCTCAGAGTTTATACTCACTGGTAACTCAACATGGACCTGAGTTTATTCTCACTGGTAACTCAACATGGACCTGAGTTTATACTCACTGGTAACTCAATAAGAACCTCAGAGTTTATATTCACAGGTAACTCAATATGAACCTCAGAGTTTATTCTCACTGGTAACTCAACATGGACCTCAGAGTTTATACTCACTGGTAACTCAACATGGACCTGAGTTTATACTCACTGGTAACTCAACATGGACCTGACTTTATACTCACTGGTAACTCAACATGGACCTGAGTTTATACTCACTGGTAACTCAACATGGACCTGAGTTTATACTCACTGGTAACTCAACATGGACCTGAGTTTATACTCACTGGTAAATCAACATTGACCTGAGTTTATACTCACTGGTAACTCAACATGGACCTGAGTTTATACTCACTGGTAACTCAACATGAACCTGAGTTTATACTCACTGGTAACTCAACATGGACCTGAGTTTATACTCACTGGTAACTCAACATGGAGCTGAGTTTATACTCACTGGTAACTCAACATGGACCTGAGTTTATACTCACTGGTAACTCAACATGGACCTGAGTTTATACTCACTGGTAACTCAACATGGACCTGAGTTTATACTCACTGGCAACTCAATTAGAACCTCAGAGTTTATATTCACAGGTAACTCAATATGAACCTCAGAGTTTATTCTCACTGGTAACTCAACATGGACCTCAGAGTTTATACTCACTGGTAACTCAACATGGACCTGAGTTTATACTCACTGGTAACTCAACATGGACCTGACTTTATACTCACTGGTAACTCAACATGGACCTGAGTTTATACTCACTGGTAACTCAACATGGACCTGAGTTTATACTCACTGGTAACTCAACATGGACCTGAGTTTATACTCACTGGTAACTCAACATGGACCTGAGTTTATACTCACTGGTAACTCAACATGGACCTGAGTTTATACTCACTGGTAACTCAACATGGACCTGAGTTTATACTCACTGGTAACTCAACATGGACCTCAGAGTTTATACTCACTGGTAACTCAACATGGACCTGAGTTTATTCTCACTGGAAACTCAACATGGACCTGAGTTTATACTCACTGGTAACTCAATAAGAACCTCAGAGTTTATATTCACAGGTAACTCAATATGAACCTCAGAGTTTATTCTCACTGGTAACTCAACATGGACCTGAGTTTATTCTCACTGGTAACTCAACATGGACCTGAGTTTATACTCACTGGTAACTCAATAAGAACCTCAGAGTTTATATTCACAGGTAACTCAATATGAACCTCAGAGTTTATTCTCACTGGTAACTCAACATGGACCTCAGAGTTTATACTCACTGGTAACTCAACATGGACCTGAGTTTATACTCACTGGTAACTCAACATGGACCTGACTTTATACTCACTGGTAACTCAACATGGACCTGAGTTTATACTCACTGGTAACTCAACATGGACCTGAGTTTATACTCACTGGTAACTCAACTTGGACCTCAGAGTTTATACTCACTGGTAACACAACATAAACCTGAGTTTATACTCACTGGTAACTCAACATGGACCTGAGTTCATACTCACTGGTAACTCAACATGGACCTGAGTTTATACTCACTGGTAACTCAACATGGACCTGAGTTTATACTCACTAGTAACTCAACATGGACCTGAGTTTATACTCACTGGTAACTCAACATGGACCTCAGAGTTTATACTCACTGGTAACTCAACATGGACCTGAGTTCATACTCACTGGTAACTCAACATGGACCTGAGTTTATACTCACTGGTAACTCAACATGGACCTGAGTTTATACTCACTAGTAACTCAACATGGACCTGAGTTTATACTCACTGGTAACTCAACATGGACCTCAGAGTTTATACTCACTGGTAACTCAACATGGACCTCAGAGTTTATATTCACTGGTAACTCAACATGTACCTGAGTTTATACTCACTGGTAACTCAACATGGACCTGAGTTTATACTCACTGGTAACTCAACATGGACCTGAGTTCATACTCACTGGTAACTCAACATGGACCTGAGTTTATACTCACTGGTAACTCAACATGGACCTCAGAGTTTATACTCACTGATAACACAACATAAACCTGAGTTTATACTCACTGGTAACTCAACATGGACCTGAGTTTATACTCACTGGTAACTCAATAAGAACCTCAGAGTTTATTCTCACTGGTAAATCAACATGGACCTCAGAGTTTATTCTCACTGGTAACTCAACATGGACCTCAGAGTTTATACTCACTGGTAACTCAACATGGACCTCAGAGTTTATACTCACTGGTAACTCAACATGGACCTGAGTTTATACTCACTGGTAACTCAACATGGACCTGACTTTATACTCACTGGTAACTCAACATGGACCTGAGTTTATACTCACTGGTAACTCAACATGGACCTGAGTTTATACTCACTGGTAACTCAACATGGACCTCAGAGTTTATACTCACTGATAACACAACATAAACCTGACTTTATACTCACTGGTAACTCAACATGGACCTGAGTTCATACTCACTGGTAACTCAACATGGACCTGAGTTTATACTCACTGGTAACTCAACATGGACCTCAGAGTTTATACTCACTGATAACACAACATAAACCTGAGTTTATACTCACTGGTAACTCAACATGGACCTGAGTTTATACTCACTGGTAACTCAATAAGAACCTCAGAGTTTATTCTCACTGGTAACTCAATAAGAACCTCAGAGTTTATGTTCACAGGTAACTCAATATGAACCTCAGAGTTTATTCTCACTGGTAACTCAACATGGACCTCAGAGTTTATACTCACTGGTAACTCAACATGGACCTGAGTTTATACTCACTGGTAACTCAACATGGACCTGACTTTATACTCACTGGTAACTCAACATGGACCTGAGTTTATACTCACTGGTAACTCAACATGGACCTGAGTTTATACTCACTGGTAACTCAACATGGACCTCAGAGTTTATACTCACTGATAACACAACATAAACCTGACTTTATACTCACTGGTAACTCAACATGGACCTGAGTTCATACTCACTGGTAACTCAACATGGACCTGAGTTTATACTCACTGGTAACTCAACATGGACCGGAGTTTATACTCACTGGTAACTCAACATGGACCTGAGTTTATACTCACTGGTAACTCAACATGGACCTCAGAGTTTATACTCACTGGTAACTCAACATGGACCTCAGAGTTTATATTCACTGGTAACTCAACATGGACCTGACTTTATAATCACTGGTAACTCAATAAGAACCTCAGAGTTTATTCTCACTGGTAAATCAACATGGACCTCAGAGTTTATTCTCACTGGTAACTCAACATGGACCTCAGAGTTTATACTCACTGGTAACTCAACATGGACCTGAGTTTATACTCACTGGTAACTCAACATGGACCTGAGTTTATACTCACTGGTAACTCAACATGGACCTCAGAGTTTATACTCACTGGTAACTCAACATGGACCTCAGAGTTTATACTCACTGGTAACTCAACATGTACCTGAGTTTATACTCACTGGTAGCTCAACATAGACCTGCGTTTATACTCACTGGTAACTCAACATGGACCTGAGTTTATACTCACTGGTAACTCAACATGGACCTGAGTTTATACTCACTGGTAACTCAACATGGACCTGAGTTTATACTCACTGGTAACTCAACATGGACCTGAGTTTATACTCACTGGTAACTCAACATGGACCTCAGAGTTTATACTCACTGGTAACTCAACATGGACCTCAGAGTTTAAACTCACTGGTAACTCAACATGGACCTGAGTTTATACTCACTGGTAACTCAACATTGACCTGAGTTTATACTCACTGGTAACTCAACATGGACCTGAGTTTATACTCACTGGTAACTCAACATGAACCTGAGTTTATACTCACTGGTAACTCAACATGGACCTGAGTTTATACTCACTGGTAACTCAACATGGAGCTGAGTTTATACTCACTGGTAACTCAACATGGACCTGAGTTTATACTCACTGGTAACTCAACATGGACCTGAGTTTATACTCACTGGTAACTCAACATGGACCTGAGTTTATACTCACTGGTAACTCAACATGGACCTCAGAGTTTATACTGACTGGTAACTCAACATGGACCTGAGTTTATTCTCACTGGAAACTCAACATGGACCTGAGTTTATACTCACTGGTAACTCAATAAGAACCTCAGAGTTTATATTCACAGGTAACTCAATATGAACCTCAGAGTTTATACTCACTGGTAACTCAACATGGACCTGAGTTTATTCTCACTGGTAACTCAACATGGACCTGAGTTTATACTCACTGGTAACTCAATAAGAACCTCAGAGTTTATATTCACAGGTAACTCAATATGAACCTCAGAGTTTATTCTCACTGGTAACTCAACATGGACCTCAGAGTTTATACTCACTGGTAACTCAACATGGACCTGAGTTTATACTCACTGGTAACTCAACATGGACCTGACTTTATACTCACTGGTAACTCAACATGGACCTGAGTTTATACTCACTGGTAACTCAACATGGACCTCAGAGTTTATACTCACTGGTAACACAACATAAACCTGAGTTTATACTCACTGGTAACTCAACATGGACCTGAGTTCATACTCACTGGTAACTCAACACGGACCTGAGTTTATACTCACTGGTAACTCAACATGGACCTGAGTTTATACTCACTGGTAACTCAACATGGACCTGAGTTTATACTCACTGGTAACTCAACATGGACCTGAGTTTATACTCACTGGTAACTCAACATTGACCTGAGTTTATACTCACTGGTAACTCAACATGGACCTGAGTTTATACTCACTGGTAACTCAACATGAACCTGAGTTTATACTCACTGGTAACTCAACATGGACCTGAGTTTATACTCACTGGTAACTCAACATGGAGCTGAGTTTATACTCACTGGTAACTCAACATGGACCTGAGTTTATACTCACTGGTAACTCAACATGGACCTGAGTTTATACTCACTGGTAACTCAACATGGACCTGAGTTTATACTCACTGGTAACTCAACATGGACCTCAGAGTTTATACTCACTGGTAACTCAACATGGACCTGAGTTTATTCTCACTGGAAACTCAACATGGACCTGAGTTTATACTCACTGGTAACTCAATAAGAACCTCAGAGTTTATATTCACAGGTAACTCAATATGAACCTCAGAGTTTATTCTCACTGGTAACTCAACATGGACCTGAGTTTATTCTCACTGGTAACTCAACATGGACCTGAGTTTATACTCACTGGTAACTCAATAAGAACCTCAGAGTTTATATTCACAGGTAACTCAATATGAACCTCAGAGTTTATTCTCACTGGTAACTCAACATGGACCTCAGAGTTTATACTCACTGGTAACTCAACATGGACCTGAGTTTATACTCACTGGTAACTCAACATGGACCTGAGTTTATACTCACTGGTAACTCAACATGGAGCTGAGTTTATACTCACTGGTAACTCAACATGGACCTGAGTTTATACTCACTGGTAACTCAACATGGACCTGAGTTTATACTCACTGGTAACTCAACATGGACATCAGAGTTTATACTCACTGGTAACTCAACATGGACCTGAGTTTATTCTCACTGGAAACTCAACATGGACCTGAGTTTATACTCACTGGTAACTCAATAAGAACCTCAGAGTTTATATTCACAGGTAACTCAATATGAACCTCAGAGTTTATACTCACTGGTAACTCAACATGGACCTGAGTTTATTCTCACTGGTAACTCAACATGGACCTGCGTTTATACTCACTGGTAACTCAATAAGAACCTCAGAGTTTATATTCACAGGTAACTCAATATGAACCTCAGAGTTTATTCTCACTGGTAACTCAACATGGACCTCAGAGTTTATACTCACTGGTAACTCAACATGGACCTGAGTTTATACTCACTGGTAACTCAACATGGACCTGACTTTATACTCACTGGTAACTCAACATGGACCTGAGTTTATACTCACTGGTAACTCAACATGGACCTGAGTTTATACTCACTGGTAACTCAACATGGACCTCAGAGTTTATACTCACTGGTAACACAACATAAACCTGAGTTTATACTCACTGGTAACTCAACATGGACCTGAGTTCATACTCACTGGTAACTCAACACGGACCTGAGTTTATACTCACTGGTAACTCAACATGGACCTGAGTTTATACTCACTGGTAACTCAACATGGACCTGAGTTTATACTCACTGGTAACTCAACATTGACCTGAGTTTATACTCACTGGTAACTCAACATGGACCTGAGTTTATACTCACTGGTAACTCAACATGAACCTGAGTTTATACTCACTGGTAACTCAACATGGACCTGAGTTTATACTCACTGGTAACTCAACATGGAGCTGAGTTTATACTCACTGGTAACTCAACATGGACCTGAGTTTATACTCACTGGTAACTCAACATGGACCTGAGTTTATACTCACTGGTAACTCAACATGGACCTGAGTTTATACTCACTGGTAACTCAACATGGACCTCAGAGTTTATACTCACTGGTAACTCAACATGGACCTGAGTTTATTCTCACTGGAAACTCAACATGGACCTCAGAGTTTATACTCACTGGTAACTCAATATGAACCTCAGAGTTTATTCTCACTGGTAACTCAACATGGACCTCAGAGTTTATTCTCACTGGTAACTCAACATGGACCTGAGTTTATACTCACTGGTAACTCAACATGGACCTGAGTTTATACTCACTGGTAACTCAAAATGAACCTCAGTTTATTCTCACTGGTAACTCAACATGGACCTCAGAGTTTATACTCACTGGTAACTCAACACTCAGAGTTTATACTCACTGGTAACTCAACATGGACCTGAGTTTATACTCACTGGTAACTCAACATGGATCTGACTTTATACTCACTGGTAACTCAACATGGACCTGAGTTTATATTCACTGGTAACTCAACATGGACCTGAGTTTATACTCACTGGTAACTCAACTTGGACCTCAGAGTTTATACTCACTGGTAACACAACATAAACCTGAGTTTATACTCACTGGTAACTCAACATGGACCTGAGTTCATACTCACTGGTAACTCAACATGGACCTGAGTTTATACTCACTGGTAACTCAACATGGACCTGAGTTTATACTCACTAGTAACTCAACATGGACCTGAGTTTATACTCACTGGTAACTCAACATGGACCTCAGAGTTTATACTCACTGGTAACTCAACATGGACCTCAGAGTTTATATTCACTGGTAACTCAACATGTACCTGAGTTTATACTCACTGGTAACTCAACATGGACCTGAGTTTATACTCACTGGTAACTCAACATGGACCTGAGTTCATACTCACTGGTAACTCAACATGGACCTGAGTTTATACTCACTGGTAACTCAACATGGACCTGAGTTTATACTCACTAGTAACTCAACATGGACCTGAGTTTATACTCACTGGTAACTCAACATGGACCTCAGAGTTTATACTCACTGGTAACTCAACATGGACCTCAGAGTTTATATTCACTGGTAACTCAACATGTACCTGAGTTTATACTCACTGGTAACTCAACATGGACCTGAGTTTATACTCACTGGTAACTCAACATGGACCTGAGTTCATACTCACTGGTAACTCAACATGGACCTGAGTTTATACTCACTGGTAACTCAACATGGACCTCAGAGTTTATACTCACTGATAACACAACATAAACCTGAGTTTATACTCACTGGTAACTCAACATGGACCTGAGTTCATACTCACTGGTAACTCAACATGGACCTGAGTTTATACTCACTGGTAACTCAACATGGACCGGAGTTTATACTCACTGGTAACTCAACATGGACCTGACTTTATACTCACTGGTAACTCAACATGGACCTCAGAGTTTATACTCACTGGTAACTCAACATGGACCTCAGAGTTTATATTCACTGGTAACTCAACATGTACCTGAGTTTATACTCACTGGTAACTCAACATGGACCTGAGTTTAAACTCACTGGTAACTCAACATGGACCTGAGTTTATACTCACTGGTAACTCAACATGAACCTGAGTTTATATTCACTGGTAACTCAACATGGACCTGAGTTTATACTCACTGGTAACTCAACATGGACCTGAGTTTATACTCACTGGTAACTCAACATGGACCTGAGTTTATACTCACTGGTAACTCAACATGGACCTGAGTTTATACTCACTGGTAACTCAACATGGACCTGAGTTTATACTCACTGGTAACTCAACATGGACCTGAGTTTATACTCACTGGTTACTCAACATGGACCTGACTTTATACTCACTGGTAACTCAATAAGAACCTCAGAGTTTATTCTCACTGGTAAATCAACATGGACCTCAGAGTTTATTCTCACTGGTAACTCAACATGGACCTCAGAGTTTATACTCACTGGTAACTCAACATGGACCTCAGAGTTTATACTCACTGGTAACTCAACATGGACCTGAGTTTATACTCACTGGTAACTCAACATGGACCTGAGTTTATACTCACTGGTAACTCAACATGGACCTCAGAGTTTATACTCACTGGTAACTCAACATGGACCTCAGAGTTTATACTCACTGGTAACTCAACATGTACCTGAGTTTATACTCACTGGTAGCTCAACATAGACCTCAGAGTTTATACTCACTGGTAACTAAACATGGACCTGCGTTTATACTCACTGGTAACTCAACATGGACCTGAGTTTATACTCACTGGTAACTCAACATGGACCTGAGTTTATACTCACTGGTAACTCAACATGGACCTGAGTTTATACTCACTGGTAACTCAACATGGACCTGAGTTTATACTCACTGGTAACTCAACATGGACCTCAGAGTTTATACTCACTGGTAACTCAACATGGACCTCAGAGTTTAAACTCACTGGTAACTCAACATGGACCTGAGTTTATACTCACTGGTAACTCAACATTGACCTGAGTTTATACTCACTGGTAACTCAACATGGACCTGAGTTTATACTCACTGGTAACTCAACATGAACCTGAGTTTATACTCACTGGTAACTCAACATGGACCTGAGTTTATACTCACTGGTAACTCAACATGGAGCTGAGTTTATACTCACTGGTAACTCAACATGGACCTGATTTTATACTCACTGGTAACTCAACATGGACCTGAGTTTATACTCACTGGTAACTCAACATGGACCTGAGTTTATACTCACTGGTAACTCAACATGGACCTCAGAGTTTATACTCACTGGTAACTCAACATGGACCTGAGTTTATTCTCACTGGAAACTCAACATGGACCTGAGTTTATACTCACTGGTAACTCAATAAGAACCTCAGAGTTTATATTCACAGGTAACTCAATATGAACCTCAGAGTTTATTCTCACTGGTAACTCAACATGGACCTGAGTTTATTCTCACTGGTAACTCAACATGGACCTGAGTTTATACTCACTGGTAACTCAATAAGAACCTCAGAGTTTATATTCACAGGTAACTCAATATGAACCTCAGAGTTTATTCTCACTGGTAACTCAACATGGACCTCAGAGTTTATACTAACTGGTAACTCAACATGGACCTGAGTTTATACTCACTGGTAACTCAACATGGACCTGACTTTATACTCACTGGTAACTCAACATGGACCTGAGTTTATACTCACTGGTAACTCAACATGGACCTGAGTTTATACTCACTGGTAACTCAACATGGACCTCAGAGTTTATACTCACTGGTAACTCAACATGGACCTGAGTTTATACTCACTGGTAACTCAACATGGACCTGAGTTCATACTCACTGGTAACTCAACACCTGAGGACCTGAGTTTATACTCACTGGTAACTCAACATGGACCTGAGTTTATACTCACTGGTAACTCAACATGGACCTGGGTTTATACTCACTGGTAACTCAACATGGACCTGAGTTTATACTCACTGGTAACTCAACATTGACCTGAGTTTATACTCACTGGTAACTCAACATGGACCTGAGTTTATACTCACTGGTAACTCAACATGAACCTGAGTTTATACTCACTGGTAACTCAACATGGACCTGAGTTTATACTCACTGGTAACTCAACATGGAGCTGAGTTTATACTCACTGGTAACTCAACATGGACCTGAGTTTATACTCACTGGTAACTCAACATGGACCTCAGAGTTTATACTCACTGGTAGCTCAACATGGACCTGAGTTTATTCTCACTGGAAACTCAACATGGACCTGAGTTTATACTCACTGGTAACTCAATAAGAACCTCAGAGTTTATATTCACAGGTAACTCAATATGAACCTCAGAGTTTATTCTCACTGGTAACTCAACATGGACCTGAGTTTATTCTCACTGGTAACTCAACATGGACCTGAGTTTATACTCACTGGTAACTCAATAAGAACCTCAGAGTTTATATTCACAGGTAACTCAATATGAACCTCAGAGTTTATTCTCACTGGTAACTCAACATGGACCTCAGAGTTTATACTCACTGGTAACTCAACATGGACCTGAGTTTATACTCACTGGTAACTCAACATGGACCTGAGTTTATACTCACTGGTAACTCAACATGGAGCTGAGTTTATACTCACTGGTAACTCAACATGGACCTGAGTTTATACTCACTGGTAACTCAACATGGACCTGAGTTTATACTCACTGGTAACTCAACATGGACATCAGAGTTTATACTCACTGGTAACTCAACATGGACCTGAGTTTATTCTCACTGGAAACTCAACATGGACCTGAGTTTATACTCACTGGTAACTCAATAAGAACCTCAGAGTTTATATTCACAGGTAACTCAATATGAACCTCAGAGTTTATACTCACTGGTAACTCAACATGGACCTGAGTTTATTCTCACTGGTAACTCAACATGGACCTGCGTTTATACTCACTGGTAACTCAATAAGAACCTCAGAGTTTATATTCACAGGTAACTCAATATGAACCTCAGAGTTTATTCTCACTGGTAACTCAACATGGACCTCAGAGTTTATACTCACTGGTAACTCAACATGGACCTGAGTTTATACTCACTGGTAACTCAACATGGACCTGACTTTATACTCACTGGTAACTCAACATGGACCTGAGTTTATACTCACTGGTAACTCAACATGGACCTGAGTTTATACTCACTGGTAACTCAACATGGACCTCAGAGTTTATACTCACTGGTAACACAACATAAACCTGAGTTTATACTCACTGGTAACTCAACATGGACCTGAGTTCATACTCACTGGTAACTCAACACGGACCTGAGTTTATACTCACTGGTAACTCAACATGGACCTGAGTTTATACTCACTGGTAACTCAACATGGACCTGAGTTTATACTCACTGGTAACTCAACATTGACCTGAGTTTATACTCACTGGTAACTCAACATGGACCTGAGTTTATACTCACTGGTAACTCAACATGAACCTGAGTTTATACTCACTGGTAACTCAACATGGACCTGAGTTTATACTCACTGGTAACTCAACATGGAGCTGAGTTTATACTCACTGGTAACTCAACATGGACCTGAGTTTATACTCACTGGTAACTCAACATGGACCTGAGTTTATACTCACTGGTAACTCAACATGGACCTGAGTTTATACTCACTGGTAACTCAACATGGACCTCAGAGTTTATACTCACTGGTAACTCAACATGGACCTGAGTTTATTCTCACTGGAAACTCAACATGGACCTGAGTTTATACTCACTGGTAACTCAATAAGAACCTCAGAGTTTATATTCACAGGTAACTCAATATGAACCTCAGAGTTTATTCTCACTGGTAACTCAACATGGACCTGAGTTTATTCTCACTGGTAACTCAACATGGACCTGAGTTTATACTCACTGGTAACTCAAAAAGAACCTCAGTTTATATTCACAGGTAACTCAATATGAACCTCAGAGTTTATTCTCACTGGTAACTCAACATGGAACTCAGAGTTTATACTCACTGGTAACTCAACATGGACCTGAGTTTATACTCACTGGTAACTCAACATGGACCTGAGTTTATACTCACTGGTAACTCAACTTGGACCTCAGAGTTTATACTCACTGGTAACACAACATAAACCTGAGTTTATACTCACTGGTAACTCAACATGGACCTGAGTTCATACTCACTGGTAACTCAACATGGACCTGAGTTTATACTCACTGGTAACTCAACATGGACCTGAGTTTATACTCACTAGTAACTCAACATGGACCTGAGTTTATACTCACTGGTAACTCAACATGGACCTCAGAGTTTATACTCACTGGTAACTCAACATGGACCTCAGAGTTTATATTCACTGGTAACTCAACATGTACCTGAGTTTATACTCACTGGTAACTCAACATGGACCTGAGTTTATACTCACTGGTAACTCAACATGGACCTGAGTTCATACTCACTGGTAACTCAACATGGACCTGAGTTTATACTCACTGGTAACTCAACATGGACCTGAGTTTATACTCACTAGTAACTCAACATGGACCTGAGTTTATACTCACTGGTAACTCAACATGGACCTCAGAGTTTATACTCACTGGTAACTCAACATGGACCTCAGAGTTTATATTCACTGGTAACTCAACATGTACCTGAGTTTATACTCACTGGTAACTCAACATGGACCTGAGTTTATACTCACTGGTAACTCAACATGGACCTGAGTTCATACTCACTGGTAACTCAACATGGACCTGAGTTTATACTCACTGGTAACTCAACATGGACCTCAGAGTTTATACTCACTGATAACACAACATAAACCTGAGTTTATACTCACTGGTAACTCAACATGGACCTGAGTTCATACTCACTGGTAACTCAACATGGACCTGAGTTTATACTCACTGGTAACTCAACATGGACCGGAGTTTATACTCACTGGTAACTCAACATGGACCTGACTTTATACTCACTGGTAACTCAACATGGACCTCAGAGTTTATACTCACTGGTAACTCAACATGGACCTCAGAGTTTATATTCACTGGTAACTCAACATGTACCTGAGTTTATACTCACTGGTAACTCAACATGGACCTGAGTTTAAACTCACTGGTAACTCAACATGGACCTGAGTTTAAACTCACTGGTAACTCAACATGGACCTGAGTTTATACTCACTGGTAACTCAACATGGACCTGAGTTTATACTCACTGGTAACTCAACATGGACCTGAGTTTATACTCACTGGTAACTCAACATGGACCTGAGTTTATACTCACTGGTTACTCAACATGGACCTGACTTTATACTCACTGGTAACTCAATAAGAACCTCAGAGTTTATTCTCACTGGTAAATCAACATGGACCTCAGAGTTTATTCTCACTGGTAACTCAACATGGACCTCAGAGTTTATACTCACTGGTAACTCAACATGGACCTCAGAGTTTATACTCACTGGTAACTCAACATGGACCTGAGTTTATACTCACTGGTAACTCAACATGGACCTGAGTTTATACTCACTGGTAACTCAACATGGACCTCAGAGTTTATACTCACTGGTAACTCAACATGGACCTCAGAGTTTATACTCACTGGTAACTCAACATGTACCTGAGTTTATACTCACTGGTAGCTCAACATAGACCTCAGAGTTTATACTCACTGGTAACTAAACATGGACCTGCGTTTATACTCACTGGTAACTCAACATGGACCTGAGTTTATACTCACTGGTAACTCAACATGGACCTGAGTTTATACTCACTGGTAACTCAACATGGACCTGAGTTTATACTCACTGGTAACTCAACATGGACCTGAGTTTATACTCACTGGTAACTCAACATGGACCTCAGAGTTTATACTCACTGGTAACTCAACATGGACCTCAGAGTTTAAACTCACTGGTAACTCAACATGGACCTGAGTTTATACTCACTGGTAACTCAACATTGACCTGAGTTTATACTCACTGGTAACTCAACATGGACCTGAGTTTATACTCACTGGTAACTCAACATGAACCTGAGTTTATACTCACTGGTAACTCAACATGGACCTGAGTTTATACTCACTGGTAACTCAACATGGAGCTGAGTTTATACTCACTGGTAACTCAACATGGACCTGATTTTATACTCACTGGTAACTCAACATGGACCTGAGTTTATACTCACTGGTAACTCAACATGGACCTGAGTTTATACTCACTGGTAACTCAACATGGACCTCAGAGTTTATACTCACTGGTAACTCAACATGGACCTGAGTTTATTCTCACTGGAAACTCAACATGGACCTGAGTTTATACTCACTGGTAACTCAATAAGAACCTCAGAGTTTATATTCACAGGTAACTCAATATGAACCTCAGAGTTTATTCTCACTGGTAACTCAACATGGACCTGAGTTTATTCTCACTGGTAACTCAACATGGACCTGAGTTTATACTCACTGGTAACTCAATAAGAACCTCAGAGTTTATATTCACAGGTAACTCAATATGAACCTCAGAGTTTATTCTCACTGGTAACTCAACATGGACCTCAGAGTTTATACTAACTGGTAACTCAACATGGACCTGAGTTTATACTCACTGGTAACTCAACATGGACCTGACTTTATACTCACTGGTAACTCAACATGGACCTGAGTTTATACTCTCTGGTAACTCAACATGGACCTGAGTTTATACTCACTGGTAACTCAACATGGACCTCAGAGTTTATACTCACTGGTAACACAACATAAACCTGAGTTTATACTCACTGGTAACTCAACATGGACCTGAGTTCATACTCACTGGTAACTCAACATGGACCTGAGTTTATACTCACTGGTAACTCAACATGGACCTGAGTTTATACTCACTGGTAACTCAACATGGACCTGGGTTTATACTCACTGGTAACTCAACATGGACCTGAGTTTATACTCACTGGTAACTCAACATTGACCTGAGTTTATACTCACTGGTAACTCAACATGGACCTGAGTTTATACTCACTGGTAACTCAACATGAACCTGAGTTTATACTCACTGGTAACTCAACATGGACCTGAGTTTATACTCACTGGTAACTCAACATGGAGCTGAGTTTATACTCACTGGTAACTCAACATGGACCTGAGTTTATACTCACTGGTAACTCAACATGGAGCTGAGTTTATACTCACTGGTAACTCAACATGGACCTGAGTTTATACTCACTGGTAACTCAACATGGACCTGAGTTTATACTCACTGGTAACTCAACATGGACCTGAGTTTATACTCACTGGTAACTCAACATGGACCTCAGAGTTTATACTCACTGGTAACTCAACATGGACCTGAGTTTATTCTCACTGGAAACTCAACATGGACCTGAGTTTATACTCACTGGTAACTCAATAAGAACCTCAGAGTTTATATTCACAGGTAACTCAATATGAACCTCAGAGTTTATTCTCACTGGTAACTCAACATGGACCTGAGTTTATTCTCACTGGTAACTCAACATGGACCTGAGTTTATACTCACTGGTAACTCAATAAGAACCTCAGAGTTTATATTCACAGGTAACTCAATATGAACCTCAGAGTTTATTCTCACTGGTAACTCAACATGGACCTCAGAGTTTATACTCACTGGTAACTCAACATGGACCTGAGTTTATACTCACTGGTAACTCAACATGGACCTGACTTTATACTCACTGGTAACTCAACATGGACCTGAGTTTATACTCACTGGTAACTCAACATGGACCTGCGTTTATACTCACTGGTAACTCAACTTGGACCTCAGAGTTTATACTCACTGGTAACACAACATAAACCTGAGTTTATACTCACTGGTAACTCAACATGGACCTGAGTTCATACTCACTGGTAACTCAACATGGACCTGAGTTTATACTCACTGGTAACTCAACATGGACCTGAGTTTATACTCACTAGTAACTCAACATGGACCTGAGTTTATACTCACTGGTAACTCAACATGGACCTCAGAGTTTATACTCACTGGTAACTCAACATGGACCTCAGAGTTTATATTCACTGGTAACTCAACATGTACCTGAGTTTATACTCACTGGTAACTCAACATGGACCTGAGTTTATACTCACTGGTAACTCAACATGGACCTGAGTTTATACTCACTGGTAACTCAACATGAACCTGAGTTTATATTCACTGGTAACTCAACATGGACCTGAGTTTATACTCACTGGTAACTCAACATGGACCTGAGTTTATACTCACTGGTAACTCAACATGGACCTGAGTTTATACTCACTGGTAACTCAACATGGACCTGAGTTTATACTCACTGGTAACTCAACATGGACCTGAGTTTATACTCACTGGTAACTCAACATGGACCTGAGTTTATACTCACTGGTTACTCAACATGGACCTGACTTTATACTCACTGGTAACTCAATAAGAACCTCAGAGTTTATTCTCACTGGTAAATCAACATGGACCTCAGAGTTTATTCTCACTGGTAACTCAACATGGACCTCAGAGTTTATACTCACTGGTAACTCAACATGGACCTGAGTTTATACTCACTGGTAACTCAACATGGACCTCAGAGTTTATACTCACTGGTAACTCAACATGGACCTGAGTTTATACTCACTGGTACCTCAACATTAACCTGGGTTTATACTCACTGGTAACTCAACATGGACCTGAGTTTATACTCACTGGGAACTCAACATGGACCTGAGATTATACTCACTGGTAACTCAACATGGACCTGAGTTTATACTCACTGGTAACTCAACATGGACCTCAGAGTTTATACTCACCGGTAACTCAACATGGACCTGAGTTTATACTCACTGGTAACTCAACATGGACCTCAGAGTTTATATTCACTGGTAACTCAACATGGACCTCAGAATTTATACTCACTGGTAACTCAACATGGAGCTGAGTTTATACTCACTGGTAACTCAACATGGACCTCAGAGTTTATACTCACTGGTAACTCAACATGGACCTGAGTTTATACTCACTGGTAACTCAACATGGACCTGTGTTTATACTCACTGGTACCTCAACATTAACCTGGGTTTATACTCACTGGTAACTCAACATGGACATGAGTTTATACTCACTCGGAACTCAACATGGACCTGAGTTTATACTCACTGGGAACTCAACATGGACCTGAGTTTATACTCACTGGTAACTCAACATGGACCTCAGAGTTTATATTCACTGGTAACTCAACATGGACCTCAGAGTTTATACTCACTGGTAACTCAACATGGACCTGAGTTTATACTCACTGGTACCTCAACATGAACCTGAGTTTATACTCACTGGTAACTCAACATGAACCTGAGTTTATACTCACTGGTAACTCAACATGGACCTGAGTTTATACTCACTGGTAACTCAACATGGACCTGAGTTTATACTCACTGGTAACTCAACATGGACCTGAGTTTATACTCACTGGAAACTCAACATGGACCTCAGAATTTATACTCACTGGTAACTCAACATGGACCTGAGTTTATATTCACTGGAAACTCAACATGGACCTCAGAGTTTATACTCACTGGTAACTCAACATGGACCTGAGTTTATACTCACTGGGTACTCAACATGGACCTGAGTTTATACTCACTGGTACCTCAACATTAACCTCAGTTTATACTCACTGGTAACTCAACATGGACCTGAGTTTATACTCACTGGTAACTCAACATGGACCTGAGTTTATACTCACTGGTAACTCAACATGGACCTGAGTTTATACTCACTGGTAACTCAACATGGACCTGAGTTTATACTCACTGGAAACTCAACATGGACCTCAGAATTTATACTCACTGGTAACTCAACATGGACCTCAGAGTTTATATTCACTGGTAACTCAATATGAACCTCAGAGTTTATACTCACTGGTAACTCAACATGGACCTGAGTTTATACTCACTGGTACCTCAACATGAACCTGAGTTTATACTCACTGGTAACTCAACATGGACCTGAGTTTATACACACTGGTAACTCAACATGGACCTGAGTTTATACTCACTGGTAACTCAACATGGACCTGAGTTTATACTCACTGCTAACTCAACATGGACCTCAGAGTTTATACTCACTGGTAACTCAACATGGACCTCATAGTTTATACTCACTGGTAACTCAACATGGACCTGAGTTTATACTCACTGGTAACTCAACATGGACCTCAGAGTTTATACTCACTGGTAACTCAACATGGACCTGAGTTTATACTCACTGGTACCTCAACATTAACCTGGGTTTATACTCACTGGTAACTCAACATGGACCTGAGTTTATACTCACTGGGAACTCAACATGGACCTGAGATTATACTCACTGGTAACTCAACATGGACCTGAGTTTATACTCACTGGTAACTCAACATGGACCTCAGAGTTTATACTCACTGGTAACTCAACATGGACCTGAGTTTATACTCACTGGTAACTCAACATGGACCTCAGAGTTTATATTCAATGGTAACTCAACATGGACCTCAGAATTTATACTCACTGGTAACTCAACATGGAGCTGAGTTTATACTCACTGGTAACTCAACATGGACCTCAGAGTTTATACTCACTGGTAACTCAACATGGACCTGAGTTTATACTCACTGGTAACTCAACATGGACCTGTGTTTATACTCACTGGTACCTCAACATTAACCTGGGTTTATACTCACTGGTAACTCAACATGGACATGAGTTTATACTCACTGGGAACTCAACATGGACCTGAGTTTATACTCACTGGGAACTCAACATGGACCTGAGTTTATACTCACTGGTAACTCAACATGGACCTCAGAGTTTATATTCACTGGTAACTCAACATGGACCTCAGAGTTTATACTCACTGGTAACTCAACATGGACCTGAGTTTATACTCACTGGTACCTCAACATGAACCTGAGTTTATACTCACTGGTAACTCAACATGAACCTGAGTTTATACTCACTGGTAACTCAACATGGACCTGAGTTTATACTCACTGGTAACTCAACATGGACCTGAGTTTATACTCACTGGTAACTCAACATGGACCTGAGTTTATACTCACTGGAAACTCAACATGGACCTCAGAATTTATACTCACTGGTAACTCAACATGGACCTGAGTTTATATTCACTGGAAACTCAACGTGGACCTCAGAGTTTATACTCACTGGTAACTCAACATGGACCTGAGTTTATACTCACTGGGTACTCAACATGGACCTGAGTTTATACTCACTGGTACCTCAACATTAACCTCAGTTTATACTCACTGGTAACTCAACATGGACCTGAGTTTATACTCACTGGTAACTCAACATGGACCTGAGTTTATACTCACTGGTAACTCAACATGGACCTGAGTTTATACTCACTGGTAACTCAACATGGACCTGAGTTTATACTCACTGGAAACTCAACATGGACCTCAGAATTTATACTCACTGGTAACTCAACATGGACCTCAGCGTTTATATTCACTGGTAACTCAATATGAACCTCAGAGTTTATACTCACTGGTAACTCAACATGGACCTGAGTTTATACTCACTGGTACCTCAACATGAACCTGAGTTTATACTCACTGGTAACTCAACATGGACCTGAGTTTATACTCACTGGTAACTCAACATGGACCTGAGTTTATACTCACTGGTAACTCAACATGGACCTGAGTTTATACTCACTGCTAACTCAACATGGACCTCAGAGTTTATACTCACTGGTAACTCAACATGGACCTCATAGTTTATACTCACTGGTAACTCAACATGGACCTGAGTTTATACTCACTGGTAACTCAACATGGACCTCAGAGTTTATACTCACTGGTAACTCAACATGGACCTGAGTTTATTCTCACTGGTGACTCAACATGGACCTCAGAGTTTATACTCACTGGTAACTCAACATGGACCTCATAGTTAATACTCACTGGTAACTCAACATGGACCTGAGTTTATACTCACTGGTAACTCAACATGGACCTCAGAGTTTATACTCACTGGTAACTCAACATGGACCTGAGTTTATACTCCCTGATAACTCAACATGGACCTGAGTTTATACTCACTGGTAACTCAAAATGGACCTGAGTTTATACTCACTGGTAACTCAACATGGACCTGAGTTTATACTCACTGGTAACTCAACATGGACCTCAGAGTTTATACTCACTGGTAACTCAACATGTACCTGAGTTTATACTCACTGGTAGCTCAACATAGACCTCAGAGTTTATACTCACTGGTAACTCAACATGGACCTGCGTTTATACTCACTGGTAACTCAACATGGACCTGAGTTTATACTCACTGGCAACTCAACATGGACCTGAGTTTATACTCACTGGTAACTCAAAATGGACCTGAGTTTATACTCACTGGTAACTCAACATGGACCTGAGTTTATACTCACTGGTAACTCAACATGGACCTCAGAGTTTATACTCACTGGTAACTCAACATGAACCTGAGTTTATATTCACTGGTAACTCAACATGGACCTGAGTTTATACTCACTGGTAACTCAACATGGACCTGAGTTTATACTCACTGGTAACTCAACATGGACCTGAGTTTATAGTCACTGGTAACTCAACATGGACCTGAGTTTATACTCACTGGTAACTCAACATGGACCTGAGTTTATACTCACTGGTAACTCAACATGGACCTCAGTTTATACTCACTGGTTACTCAACATGGACCTGACTTTATACTCACTGGTAACTCAATAAGAACCTCAGAGTTTATTCTCACTGGTAAATCAACATGGACCTCAGAGTTTATTCTCACTGGTAACTCAACATGGACCTCAGAGTTTATACTCACTGGTAACTCAACATGGACCTCAGAGTTTATACTCACTGGTAACTCAACATGGACCTGAGTTTATACTCACTGGTAACTCAACATGGACCTCATAGTTTATACTCAGTGGTAACTCAACATGGACCTGAGTTTATACTCACTGGAAACCCAACATGGACCTCAGAGTTTATACTCACTGGTAACTCAACATGGACCTCAGAGTTTATACTCACTGGTAACTCAACATGGACCTCAGAGTTTATACTCACTGGTAACTCAACATGGACCTGAGTTTATACTCACTGGTACCTCAACATTAACCTGGGTTTATACTCACTGGTAACTCAAAATGGACCTGAGTTTATACTCACTGGGAACTCAACATGGACCTGAGATTATACTCACTGGTAACTCAACTTGGACCTGAGTTTATACTCACTGGTAACTCAACATGGACCTCAGAGTTTATACTCACTGGTAACTCAACATGGACCTGAGTTTATACTCACTGGTAACTCAACATGGACCTCAGAGTTTATATTCACTGGTAACTCAACATGGACCTCAGAATTTATACTCACTGGTAACTCAACATGGAGCTGAGTTTATACTCACTGGTAACTCAACATGGACCTCAGAGTTTATACTCACTGGTAACTCAACATGGACCTGAGTTTATACTCACTGGTAACTCAACATGGACCTGTGTTTATACTCACTGGTACCTCAACATTAACCTGGGTTTATACTCACTGGTAACTCAACATGGACATGAGTTTATACTCACTGGGAACTCAACATGGACCTGAGTTTATACTCACTGGGAACTCAACATGGACCTGAGTTTATACTCACTGGTAACTCAACATGGACCTCAGAGTTTATATTCACTGGTAACTCAACATGGACCTCAGAGTTTATACTCACTGGTAACTCAACATGGACCTGAGTTTATACTCACTGGTACCTCAACATGAACCTGAGTTTATACTCACTGGTAACTCAACATGGACCTGAGTTTATACTCACTGGTAACTCAACATGGACCTGAGTTTATACTCACTGGTAACTCAACATGGACCTGAGTTTATACTCACTGGTAACTCAACATGGACCTGAGTTTATTCTCACTGGTAACTCAACATGGACCTCAGAGTTTATACTCACTGGTAACTCAACATGGACCTCATAGTTAATACTCACTGGTAACTCAACATGGACCTGAGTTTATACTCACTGGTAACTCAACATGGACCTCAGAGTTTATACTCACTGGTAACTCAACATGGACCTGAGTTTATACTCACTGGTAACTCAACATGGACCTGAGTTTATACTCACTGGTAACTCAAAATGGACCTGAGTTTATACTCACTGGTAACTCAACATGGACCTGAGTTTATACTCACTGGTAACTCAACATGGACCTGAGTTTATACTCACTGGTAACTCAACATGGACCTCAGAGTTTATACTCACTGGTAACTCAACATGGACCTCAGAGTTTATACTCACTGGTAACTCAACATGTACCTGAGTTTATACTCACTGGTAGCTCAACATAGACCTCAGAGTTTATACTCACTGGTAACTCAACATGGACCTGCGTTTATACTCACTGGTAACTCAACATGGACCTGAGTTTATACTCACTGGTAACTCAACATGGACCTGAGTTTATACTCACTGGTAACTCAACATGGACCTGAGTTTATACTCACTGGTAACTCAACATGGACCTGAGTTTATACTCACTGGTAACTCAACATGGACCTGAGTTTATACTCACTGGTAACTCAACATGGACCTCAGAGTTTATACTCACTGGTAACTCAACATGAACCTGAGTTTATATTCACTGGTAACTCAACATGGACCTGAGTTTATACTCACTGGTAACTCAACATGGACCTGAGTTTATACTCACTGGTAACTCAACATGGACCTGAGTTTATACTCACTGGTAACTCAACATGGACCTGAGTTTATACTCACTGGTAACTCAACATGGACCTGAGTTTATACTCACTGGTAACTCAACATGGACCTGAGTTTATACTCACTGGTTACTCAACATGGACCTGACTTTAAACTCACTGGTAACTCATTAAGAACCTCAGAGTTTATTCTCACTGGTAAATCAACATGGACCTCAGAGTTTATTCTCACTGGTAACTCAACATGGACCTCAGAGTTTATACTCACTGGTAACTCAACATGGACCTCAGAGTTTATACTCACTGGTAACTCAACATGGACCTGAGTTTATACTCACTGGTAACTCAACATGGACCTCAGAGTTTATACTCACTGGTAACTCAACATGGACCTCATAGTTTATACTCAGTGGTAACTCAACATGGACCTGAGTTTATACTCACTGGAAACCCAACATGGACCTCAGAGTTTATACGCACTGGTAACTCAACATGGACCTGAGTTTATACTCACTTGTAACTCAACATGGACCTGAGTTTATACTCACTGGAAACTCAACATGGACCTGAGTTTATACTCACTGGTAACTCAACATGGACCTCAGAGTTTATACTCACTGGTAACTCAACATGGACCTGAGTTTATACTCACTGGTACCTCAACATTAACCTGGGTTTATACTCACTGGTAACTCAAAATGGACCTGAGTTTATACTCACTGGGAACTCAACATGGACCTGAGATTATACTCACTGGTAACTCAACATGGACCTGAGTTTATACTCACTGGTAACTCAACATGGACCTCAGAGTTTATACTCACTGGTAACTCAACATGGACCTGAGTTTATACTCACTGGTAACTCAACATGGACCTCAGAGTTTATATTCACTGGTAACTCAACATGGACCTCAGAATTTATACTCACTGGTAACTCAACATGGAGCTGAGTTTATACTCACTGGTAACTCAACATGGACCTCAGAGTTTATACTCACTGGTAACTCAACATGGACCTGAGTTTATACTCACTGGTAACTCAACATGGACCTGTGTTTATACTCACTGGTACCTCAACATTAACCTGGGTTTATACTCACTGGTAACTCAACATGGACATGAGTTTATACTCACTGGGAACTCAACATGGACCTGAGTTTATACTCACTGGGAACTCAACATGGACCTGAGTTTATACTCACTGGTAACTCAACATGGACCTCAGAGTTTATATTCACTGGTAACTCAACATGGACCTCAGAGTTTATACTCACTGGTAACTCAACATGGACCTGAGTTTATACTCACTGGTACCTCAACATGAACCTGAGTTTATACTCACTGGTAACTCAACATGGACCTGAGTTTATACTCACTGGTAACTCAACATGGACCTGGGTTTATACTCACTGGTAACTCAACATGGACCTGAGTTTATACTCACTGGTAACTCAACATGGACCTGAGTTTATTCTCACTGGTAACTCAACATGGACCTCAGAGTTTATACTCACTGGTAACTCAACATGGACCTCATAGTTAATAATCACTGGTAACTCAACATGGACCTGAGTTTATACTCACTGGTAACTCAACATGGACCTCAGAGTTTATACTCACTGGTAACTCAACATGGACCTGAGTTTATACTCACTGGTAACTCAACATGGACCTGAGTTTATACTCACTGGTAACTCAAAATGGACCTGAGTTTATACTCACTGGTAACTCAACATGGAGCTGAGTTTATACTCACTGGTAACTCAACATGGACCTGAGTTTATACTCACTGGTAACTCAACATGGACCTCAGAGTTTATACTCACTGGTAACTCAACATGGACCTCAGAGTTTATACTCACTGGTAACTCAACATGTACCTGAGTTTATACTCACTGGTAGCTCAACATAGACCTCAGAGTTTATACTCACTGGTAACTCAACATGGACCTGCGTTTATACTCACTGGTAACTCAACATGGACCTGAGTTTATACTCACTGGTAACTCAACATGGACCTGAGTTTATACTCACTGGTAACTCAACATGGACCTGAGTTTATACTCACTGGTAACTCAACATGGACCTGAGTTTATACTCACTGGTAACTCAACATGGACCTGAGTTTATACTCACTGGTAACTCAACATGGACCTGAGTTTATACTCACTGGTAACTCAACATAGACCTGAGTTTATACTCACTGGTATCTCAACATGGACCTGAGTTTATACTCACTGGTTACTCAACATGGACCTGACTTTATACTCACTGGTAACTCAATAAGAACCTCAGAGTTTATTCTCACTGGTAAATCAACATGGACCTCAGAGTTTATTCTCACTGGTAACTCAACATGGACCTCAGAGTTTATACTCACTGGTAACTCAACATGGACCTCAGAGTTTATACTCACTGGTAACTCAACATGGACCTGAGTTTATACTCACTGGTAACTCAACATGGACCTCAGAGTTTATACTCACTGGTAACTCAACATGGACCTCATAGTTTATACTCAGTGGTAACTCAACATGGACCTGAGTTTATACTCACTGGAAACCCAACATGGACCTCAGAGTTTATACGCACTGGTAACTCAACATGGACCTGAGTTTATACTCACTTGTAACTCAACATGGACCTGAGTTTATACTCACTGGTAACTCAACATGGACCTGAGTTTATACTCACTGGTAACTCAACATGGACCTCAGAGTTTATACTCACTGGTAACTCAACATGGACCTGAGTTTATACTCACTGGTACCTCAACATTAACCTGGGCTTATACTCACTGGTAACTCAACATGGACCTGAGTTTATACTCACTGGGAACTCAACATGGACCTGAGATTATACTCACTGGTAACTCAACATGGACCTGAGTTTATACTCACTGGTAACTCAACATGGACCTCAGAGTTTATACTCACTGGTAACTCAACATGGACCTGAGTTTATACTCACTGGTAACTCAACATGGACCTCAGAGTTTATATTCACTGGTAACTCAACATGGACCTCAGAATTTATACTCACTGGTAACTCAACATGGAGCTGAGTTTATTCTCACTGGTAACTCAACATGGACCTCAGAGTTTATACTCACTGGTAACTCAACATGGACCTGAGTTTATACTCACTGGTAACTCAACATGGACCTGTGTTTATACTCACTGGTACCTCAACATTAACCTGGGTTTATACTCACTGGTAACTCAACATGGACATGAGTTTATACTCACTGGGAACTCAACATGGACCTGAGTTTATACTCACTGGGAACTCAACATGGACCTGAGTTTATACTCACTGGTAACTCAACATGGACCTCAGAGTTTATATTCACTGGTAACTCAACATGGACCTCAGAGTTTATACTCACTGGTAACTCAACATGGACCTGAGTTTATACTCACTGGTACCTCAACATGAACCTGAGTTTATACTCACTGGTAACTCAACATGGACCTGAGTTTATACTCACTGGTAACTCAACATGGACCTGAGTTTATACTCACTGGTAACTCAACATGGACCTGAGTTTATACTCACTGGTAACTCAACATGGACCTGAGTTTATACTCACTGGTAACTCAACATGGACCTCAGAGTTTATACTCACTGGTAACTCAACATGGACCTCAGAATTTATACTCACTGGTAACTCAACATGGAGCTGAGTTTATTCTCACTGGTAACTCAACATGGACCTCAGAGTTTATACTCACTGGTAACTCAACATGGACCTGAGTTTATACTCACTGGTAACTCAACATGGACCTGTGTTTATACTCACTGGTACCTCAACATTAACCTGGGTTTATACTCACTGGTAACTCAACATGGACATGAGTTTATACTCACTGGGAACTCAACATGGACCTGAGTTTATACTCACTGGGAACTCAACATGGACCTGAGTTTATACTCACTGGTAACTCAACATGGACCTCAGAGTTTATATTCACTGGTAACTCAACATGGACCTCAGAGTTTATACTCACTGGTAACTCAACATGGACCTGAGTTTATACTCACTGGTACCTCAACATGAACCTGAGTTTATACTCACTGGTAACTCAACATGGACCTGAGTTTATACTCACTGGTAACTCAACATGGACCTGAGTTTATACTCACTGGTAACTCAACATGGACCTGAGTTTATACTCACTGGTAACTCAACATGGACCTGAGTTTATACTCACTGGAAACTCAACATGGACCTCAGAATTTATACTCACTGGTAACTCAACATGGACCTGAGTTTATATTCACTGGAAACTCAACATGGACCTCAGAGTTTATACTCACTGGTAACTCAACATGTACCTGAGTTTATACTCACTGGTAGCTCAACATAGACCTCAGAGTTTATACTCACTGGTAACTCAACATGGACCTGCGTTTATACTCACTGGTAACTCAACATGGACCTGAGTTTATACTCACTGGTAACTCAACATGGACCTCATAGTTAATAATCACTGGTAACTCAACATGGACCTGAGTTTATACTCACTGGTAACTCAACATGGACCTCAGAGTTTATACTCACTGGTAACTCAACATGGACCTGAGTTTATACTCACTGGTAACTCAACATGGACCTGAGTTTATACTCACTGGTAACTCAAAATGGACTTGAGTTTATACTCACTGGTAACTCAACATGGACCTGAGTTTATACTCACTGGTAACTCAACATGGACCTGAGTTTATACTCACTGGTAACTCAACATGGACCTCAGAGTTTATACTCACTGGTAACTCAACATGGACCTCAGAGTTTATACTCACTGGTAACTCAACATGTACCTGAGTTTATACTCACTGGTAGCTCAACATAGACCTCAGAGTTTATACTCACTGGTAACTCAACATGGACCTGCGTTTATACTCACTGGTAACTCAACATGGACCTGCGTTTATACTCACTGGTAACTCAACATGGACCTGAGTTTATACTCACTGGTAACTCAACATGGACCTGAGTTTATACTCACTGGTAACTCAACATGGACCTGAGTTTATACTCACTGGTAACTCAACATGGACCTGAGTTTATACTCACTGGTAACTCAACATGGACCTGAGTTTATACTCACTGGTAACTCAACATGGACCTGAGTTTATACTCACTGGTAACTCAACATAGACCTGAGTTTATACTCACTGGTATCTCAACATGGACCTGAGTTTATACTCACTGGTTACTCAACATGGACCTGACTTTATACTCACTGGTAACTCAATAAGAACCTCAGAGTTTATACTCACTGGTAACTCAACATGGACCTGAGTTTATACTCACTGGTAACTCAACATGGACCTCAGAGTTTATACTCACTGGTAACTCAACATGGACCTCATAGTTTATACTCAGTGGTAACTCAACATGGACCTGAGTTTATACTCACTGGAAACCCAACATGGACCTCAGAGTTTATACGCACTGGTAACTCAACATGGACCTGAGTTTATACTCACTTGTAACTCAACATGGACCTGAGTTTATACTCACTGGTAACTCAACATGGACCTGAGTTTATACTCACTGGTAACTCAACATGGACCTCAGAGTTTATACTCACTGGTAACTCAACATGGACCTGAGTTTATACTCACTGGTAACTCAACATTAACCTGGGCTTATACTCACTGGTAACTCAACATGGACCTGAGTTTATACTCACTGGGAACTCAACATGGACCTGAGATTATACTCACTGGTAACTCAACATGGACCTGAGTTTATACTCACTGGTAACTCAACATGGACCTCAGAGTTTATACTCACTGGTAACTCAACATGGACCTGAGTTTATACTCACTGGTAACTCAACATGGACCTCAGAGTTTATATTCACTGGTAACTCAACATGGACCTCAGAATTTATACTCACTGGTAACTCAACATGGAGCTGAGTTTATACTCACTGGTAACTCAACATGGACCTCAGAGTTTATACTCACTGGTACCTCAACATTAACCTGGGTTTATACTCACTGGTAACTCAACATGGACATGAGTTTATACTCACTGGGAACTCAACATGGACCTGAGTTTATACTCACTGGGAACTCAACATGGACCTGAGTTTATACTCACTGGTAACTCAACATGGACCTCAGAGTTTATATTCACTGGTAACTCAACATGGACCTCAGAGTTTATACTCACTGGTAACTCAACATGGACCTGAGTTTATACTCACTGGTACCTCAACATGAACCTGAGTTTATACTCACTGGTAACTCAACATGGACCTGAGTTTATACTCACTGGTAACTCAACATGGACCTGAGTTTATACTCACTGGTAACTCAACATGGACCTGAGTTTATACTCACTGGTAACTCAACATGGACCTGAGTTTATACTCACTGGAAACTCAACATGGACCTCAGAATTTATACTCACTGGTAACTCAACATGGACCTGAGTTTATATTCACTGGAAACTCAACATGGACCTCAGAGTTTATACTCACTGGTAACTCAACATGGACCTGAGTTTATACTCACTGGGTACATAACATGGACCTGAGTTTATACTCACTGGTACCTCAACATTAACCTCAGTTTATACTCACTGGTAACTCAACATGGACCTGAGTTTATACTCACTGGGAACTCAACATGGACCTGAGTTTATACTCACTGGTAACTCAACATGGACCTGAGTTTATTCTCACTGGTAACTCAACATGGACCTCAGAGTTTGTATTCACTGGTAACTCAATATGGACCTCAGAGTTTATACTCACTGGTAACTCAACATGGACCTGAGTTTATACTCACTGGTACTTCAACATGAACCTGAGTTTATACTCACTGGTAACTCAACATGGACCTGAGTTTATACTCACTGGTAACTCAACATGGACCTGAGTTTATACTCACTGGTAACTCAACATGGACCTGAGTTTATACTCACTGCTAACTCAACATGGACCTCAGAGTTTATACTCACTGGTAACTCAACATGGACCTCATAGTTTATACTCACTGGTAACTCAACATGGAACTGAGTTTATACTCACTGGTAACTCAACATGGACCTCAGAGTTTATACTCACTGGTAACTCTACATGGACCTGAGTTTATTCTCACTGGTAACTCAACATGGACCTCAGAGTTTATACTCACTGGTAACTCAACATGGACCTCATAGTTTATACTCACTGGTAACTCAACATGGACCTGAGTTTATACTCACTGGTAACTCAACATGGACCTCAGAGTTTATACTCACTGGTAACTCAACATGGACCTGAGTTTATACTCACTGGTAACTCAACATGGACATGAGTTTATACTCACTGGTAACTCAAAATGGACCTGAGTTTATACTCACTGGTAACTCAACATGGACCTGAGTTTATACTCACTGGTAACTCAACATGGACCTGAGTTTATACTCACTGGTAACTCAACATGGACCTCAGAGTTTATACTCACTGGTAACTCAACATGGACCTCAGAGTTTATACTCACTGGTAACTCAACATGTACCTGAGTTTATACTCACTGGTAGCTCAACATAGACCTCAGACTTTATACTCACTGGTAACTCAACATGGACCTGCGTTTATACTCACTTGTAACTCAACATGGACCTGAGTTTATACTCACTGGTAACTCAACATGGACCTGAGTTTATACTCACTGGTAACTCAACATGGACCTGAGTTTATACTCACTGGTAACTCAACATGGACCTGAGTTTATACTCACTGGTAACTCAACATGGACCTCAGAGTTTATACTCACTGGTAACTCAACATGGACCTCAGAGTTTAAACTCACTGGTAACTCAACATGGACCTGAGTTTATACTCACTGGTAACTCAACATGGACCTGAGTTTATACTCACTGGTAACTCAACATGGACCTGAGTTTATACTCACTGGTAACTCAACATGAACCTGAGTTTATACTCACTGGTAACTCAACATGGACCTGAGTTTATACTCACTGGTAACTCAACATGGAGCTGAGTTTATACTCACTGGTAACTCAACATGGACCTGAGTTTATACTCACTGGTAACTCAACATGGACCTGAGTTTATACTCACTGCTAACTCAACATGGACCTGAGTTTATACTCACTGGTAACTCAACATGGACCTCAGAGTTTATACTCACTGGTAACTCAACATGGACCTGAGTTTATTCTCACTGGAAACTCAACATGGACCTGAGTTTATACTCACTGGTAACTCAATAAGAACCTCAGAGTTTATATTCACAGGTAACTCAATATGAACCTCAGAGTTTATTCTCACTGGTAACTCAACATGGACCTGAGTTTATTCTCACTGGTAACTCAACATGGACCTGAGTTTATACTCACTGGTAACTCAATATGGACCTCATAGTTTATACTCACTGGTAACTCAACATGGACATGAGTTTATACTCACTGGTAACTCAAAATGGACCTGAGTTTATACTCACTGGTAACTCAACATGGACCTGAGTTTATACTCACTGGTAACTCAACATGGACCTGAGTTTATACTCACTGGTAACTCAACATGGACCTCAGAGTTTATACTCACTGGTAACTCAACATGGACCTCAGAGTTTATACTCACTGGTAACTCAACATGTACCTGAGTTTATACTCACTGGTAACTCAAAATGGACCTGAGTTTATACTCACTGGTAACTCAACATGGACCTGAGTTTATACTCACTGGTAACTCAACATGGACCTGAATTTATACTCACTGGTAACTCAACATGGACCTCAGAGTTTATACTCACTGGTAACTCAACATGGACCTCAGAGTTTATACTCACTGGTAACTCAACATGTACCTGAGTTTATACTCACTGGTAGCTCAACATAGACCTCAGAGTTTATACTCACTGGTAACTCAACATGGACCTGCGTTTATACTCACTGGTAACTCAACATGGACCTGAGTTTATACTCACTGGTAACTCAACATGGACCTGAGTTTATACTCACTGGTAACTCAACATGGACCTGAGTTTATACTCACTGGTAACTCAACATGGACCTGAGTTTATACTCACTGGTAACTCAACATGGACCTCAGAGTTTATACTCACTGGTAACTCAACATGGACCTCAGAGTTTAAACTCACTGGTAACTCAACATGGACCTGAGTTTATACTCACTGGTAACTCAACATGGACCTGAGTTTATACTCACTGGTAACTCAACATGGACCTGAGTTTATACTCACTGGTAACTCAACATGAACCTGAGTTTATACTCACTGGTAACTCAACATGGAGCTGAGTTTATACTCACTGGTAACTCAACATGGACCTGAGTTTATACTCACTGGTAACTCAACATGGACCTGAGTTTATACTCACTGCTAACTCAACATGGACCTGAGTTTATACTCACTGGTAACTCAACATGGACCTCAGAGTTTATACTCACTGGTAACTCAACATGGACCTGAGTTTATTCTCACTGGAAACTCAACATGGACCTGAGTTTATACTCACTGGTAACTCAATAAGAACCTCAGAGTTTATATTCACAGGTAACTCAATATGAACCTAAGAGTTTATTCTCACTGGTAACTCAACATGGACCTGAGTTTATTCTCACTGGTAACTCAACATGGACCTCAGAGTTTATACTCACTGGTAACTCAATATGGACCTCATAGTTTATACTCACTGGTAACTCAACATGGACATGAGTTTATACTCACTGGTAACTCAAAATGGACCTGAGTTTATACTCACTGGTAACTCAACATGGACCTGAGTTTATACTCACTGGTAACTCAACATGAACCTGAGTTTATACTCACTGGTAACTCAACATGGACCTCAGAGTTTATACTCACTGGTAACTCAACATGGACCTCAGAGTTTATACTCACTGGTAACTCAACATGTACCTGAGTTTATACTCACTGGTAGCTCAACATAGACCTCAGAGTTTATACTCACTGGTAACTCAACATGGACCTGCGTTTATACTCACTGGTAACTCAACATGGACCTGAGTTTATACTCACTGGTAACTCAACATGGACCTGAGTTTATACTCACTGGTAACTCAACATGGACCTGAGTTTATACTCACTGGTAACTCAACATGGACCTGAGTTTATACTCACTGGTAACTCAACATGGACCTCAGAGTTTATACTCACTGGTAACTCAACATGGACCTCAGAGTTTAAACTCACTGGTAACTCAACATGGACCTGAGTTTATACTCACTGGTAACTCAACATGGACCTGAGTTTATACTCACTGGTAACTCAACATGGACCTGAGTTTATACTCACTGGTAACTCAACATGAACCTGAGTTTATACTCACTGGTAACTCAACATGGACCTGAGTTTATACTCACTGGTAACTCAACATGGAGCTGAGTTTATACTCACTGGTAACTCAACATGGACCTGAGTTTATACTCACTGGTAACTCAACATGGACCTGAGTTTATACTCACTGCTAACTCAACATGGACCTGAGTTTATACTCACTGGTAACTCAACATGGACCTCAGAGTTTATACTCACTGGTAACTCAACATGGACCTGAGTTTATTCTCACTGGAAACTCAACATGGACCTGAGTTTATACTCACTGGTAACTCAACATGGACCTGAGTTTATACTCACTGGTAACTCAATATGGACCTCATAGTTTATACTCACTGGTAACTCAACATGGACCTGAGTTTATACTCACTGGTAACTCAACATGGACCTCATAGTTTATACTCAGTGGTAACTCAACATGGACCTGAGTTTATACTCACTGGAAACCCAACATTGACCTCAGAGTTTATACGCACTGGTAACTCAACATGGACCTGAGTTTATACTCACTTGTAACTCAACATGGACCTGAGTTTATACTCACTGGTAACTCAACATGGACCTGAGTTTATACTCACTGGTAACTCAACATGGACCTCAGAGTTTATACTCACTTGTAACTCAACATGGACCTGAGTTTATACTCACTGGTACCTCAACATTAACCTGGGTTTATACTCACTGGTAACTCAACATGGACCTCATAGTTTATACTCAGTGGTAACTCAACATGGACCTGAGTTTATACTCACTGGAAACCCAACATTGACCTCAGAGTTTATACGCACTGGTAACTCAACATGGACCTGAGTTTATACTCACTTGTAACTCAACATGGACCTGAGTTTATACTCACTGGTAACTCAACATGGACCTGAGTTTATACTCACTGGTAACTCAACATGGACCTCAGAGTTTATACTCACTTGTAACTCAACATGGACCTGAGTTTATACTCACTGGTACCTCAACATTAACCTGGGTTTATACTCACTGGTAACTCAACATGGACCTGAGTTTATACTCACTGGGAACTCAACATGGACCTGAGATTATACTCACTGGTAACTCAACATGGACCTGAGTTTATACTCACTGGTAACTCAACATGGACCTCAGAGTTTATATTCACTAGTAACTCAACATGGACCTCAGAATTTATACTCACTGGTAACTCAACATGGAGCTGAGTTTATACTCACTGGTAACTCAACATGGACCTCAGAGTTTATACTCACTGGTAACTCAACATGGACCTGAGTTTATACTCACTGGTAACTCAACATGGACCTGTGTTTATACTCACTGGTACCTCAACATTAACCTGGGTTTATACTCACTGGTAACTCAACATGGACCTGTGTTTATACTCACTGGTACCTCAACATTAACCTGAGTTTATACTGACTGGTAACTCAACATGGACCTCAGAGTTTATACTCACTGGTAACTCAACATGGACATGAGTTTATACTCACTGGGAACTCAACATGGACCTGAGTTTATACTCACTGGGAAGTCAACATGGACCTGAGTTTATACTCACTGGTAACTCAACATGGACCTCAGAGTTTATATTCACTGGTAACTCAACATGGACCTCAGAGTTTATACTCACTGGTAACTCAACATGGACCTGAGTTTATACTCACTGGTACCTCAACATGAACCTGAGTTTATACTCACTGGTAACTCAACATGGACCTGAGTTTATACTCACTGGTAACTCAACATGGAGCTGAGTTTATACTCACTGGTAACTCAACATGGACCTCAGAGTTTATACTCACTGGTAACTCAACATGGACCTGAGTTTATACTCACTGGTAACTCAACATGGACCTGTGTTTATACTCACTGGTACCTCAACATTAACCTGGGTTTATACTCACTGGTAACTCAACATGGACATGAGTTTATACTCACTGGTAACTCAACATGGACCTCAGAGTTTATACTCACTTGTAACTCAACATGGACCTGAGTTTATACTCACTGGTACCTCAACATTAACCTGGGTTTATACTCACTGGTAACTCAACATGGACCTCATAGTTTATACTCAGTGGTAACTCAACATGGACCTGAGTTTATACTCACTGGAAACCCAACATTGACCTCAGAGTTTATACGCACTGGTAACTCAACATGGACCTGAGTTTATACTCACTTGTAACTCAACATGGACCTGAGTTTATTCTCACTGGTAACTCAACATGGACCTGAGTTTATACTCACTGGTAACTCAACATGGACCTCAGAGTTTATACTCACTTGTAACTCAACATGGACCTGAGTTTATACTCACTGGTACCTCAACATTAACCTGGGTTTATACTCACTGGTAACTCAACATGGACCTGAGTTTATACTCACTGGGAACTCAACATGGACCTGAGATTATACTCACTGGTAACTCAACATGGACCTGAGTTTATACTCACTGGTAACTCAACATGGACCTCAGAGTTTATATTCACTAGTAACTCAACATGGACCTCAGAATTTATACTCACTGGTAACTCAACATGGAGCTGAGTTTATACTCACTGGTAACTCAACATGGACCTCAGAGTTTATACTCACTGGTAACTCAACATGGACCTGAGTTTATACTCACTGGTAACTCAACATGGACCTGTGTTTATACTCACTGGTACCTCAACATTAACCTGGGTTTATACTCACTGGTAACTCAACATGGACCTGTGTTTATACTCACTGGTACCTCAACATTAACCTGAGTTTATACTGACTGTCACGTTCTGACCTCTATTTCCTTTGTTTTTGTATTTATTTAGTATGGTCAGGGCGTGAGTTGGGTGGGCAGTCTATGTTTGTTTTTCTATGTTTTGGGGCAGTTCTATGTTTTCGGCCTAGTATGGTTCTCAATCAGAGGCAGGTGTCATTAGTTGTCTCTGATTGAGAATCATACTTAGGTAGCCTGGGTTTCACTGTTTGTTTGTGGGTGATTGTTCCTGTCACTGTGTGTGTGTTGTCACAGGATAGGCTGTATAGGTTTTCATGTTCCTGTTTTTGTGTTTGCACCAGACAGGGCTGTTTTGAGTTCTCACGTTTCTTGTTTTGTTTTCGTTAGTTTGTTCATGTATAGTGTCGTCAATAAATACAATGAACAACCACCACGCTGCGCTTTGGTCCGCCTTTACTTCACAAGAGGAGAACCGTTACAGAATCACCCACCACAACAGGACCAAGCGGTGTGGTAATGGGCAACGGAGAAAGCAGCAGCAGGAGCAGCGCGAGGAGGTATGGACATGGGAGGACGTTATGGACAGCAATGGCATGGGTTATACTACTTGGGAGGAGATCGACAGGTGGGCGGCCGACCCAGGGAGAGTGCCGGAGCCCGCCTGGGATTCGATGGAGCAGTGCGCGGAAGGCTATCAGAGAATGGAGTTGGCGAAGCAGGCACGGCGGCGCGGAAGGAAGCCCGAGAGGCAGCCCCAAAAATTTCTTGGGGGGGGGCTAACAGGGAGTATGGCTACGCCAGGTAGGAGACCTGGGCAGACTCCCTGTGCTTACCGGGGGGCTAGAGAGACCGGACAGGCACCGTGTTATGCAGTGGTGCGCACGGTGTCTCCAGTGCGGGTGCATAGCCCGGTGCGGTATATTCCAGCTCCGCGTGTCGGCCGGGCTAGATTGAGCGTCGAGCCTAATGCCATGAAGCCGGCTCTACGCAGCTGGTCCCCAGTGCGTCTCCTTGGGCCGGCTTACATGGCACCAGCCTTGCGCTCGGTGTCTCCGGTTCGCCTGCATAGCCCAGTGCGGGCTATTCCACCACGCCGCACTGGCAGGGCGACCGTGAGCATTCAACCAGGTAAGGTTGGGCAGGCTCGGTGCTCAAGAGCTCCAGTGCGCCTGCACGGTCCGGTCTTTCCAGTACCACCTCCACACCCCAGCCCTCCGGTAGCAGCTCCCCGCACAAGGCTTCCTGTGCGTGTCCTCGGCCCAGTACCACCAGTGCCAGCACCACGCATCAGGCCTACAGTGCGCCTCGCCTGTCCAGCACTACCAGAGCCTTCCTCCTCTCCAGCGCTGCCGGAGTCTCCTGCCTGTTCGGCGCTAGGAGAGCTACTCAGCCCAGCGCCGCCAGCGCCGCCCGTCTGCCCAGCGCCATCTGAGCCGCCCGTCTGCCCAGCGCCGCCCGTCTGCCCAACGCCGCCAGCGCCGCCCGTCTGCCCAGCGCCGCCAGTGCCGCCCGTCTGCCCAGCGCCGCCAGTGCCGCCCGTCTACCCAGCGCCGCCAGTGCCGCCCGTCTGCCCAGCGCCGCCAGTGCCGCCCGTCTGCCCAGCGCCGCCAGTGCCGCCCGTCTGCCCAGCGCCGCCAGTGCCGCCCGTCTGCCCAGCGCCGCCAGTGCCGCCCGTCTGCCAGGAGCCGCCAATGCCGCCCGTCTGCCAGGAGCCGCCAGTGCCGCCCGTCAGCCAGGGGCCGCCAGTGCCGCCCGTCAGCCAGGGGCCGCCAGTGCCGCCCGTCAGCCAGGGGCCGCCAGTGCCGCCAGTCAGCCAGGGGCCGCCAGTGCCGCCCGTCAGCCAGGGGCCGCCAGTGCCGCCCGTCAGCCAGGGGCCGCCAGTGCCGCCAGTCAGCCAGGGGCCGCCAGTGCCGCCAGTCAACCAGGGGCCGCCAGTGCCGCCAGTCAGCCAGGGGCCGCCAGTGCCGCCAGTCAGCCAGGGGCCGCTAGAGCCCCTCCGCCCGGAGCAGCTGCCCCTCTGTCCCGAGCAGCTGTCCCTCTGTCCCGAGCAGCTGTCCCTCTGTCCCGAGCAGCTGTCCCTCTGTCCCGAGCAGCTGTCCCTCTGTCCCGAGCAGCTGTCCCTCTGTCCCGAGCAGCTGCTTCACCTCTGTCCCGAGCTGCCCCTCTGTCCCAAGCAGCCCCTCTGTCCAGTGGGGTCATTGAGAGGGGTGGGCATGGTGAGTAAGCCACGGAGGCGGACAATAAGGCGGACTGAGACAATGGCGAAGTGGGGTCCGCGTCCCGCGCCAGAGCCGCCACCGCGGACAGACGCCCACCCAGACCCTCCCCTATAGGTTAAGGTTTTGCGGCCGGAGTCCGCACCTTTGGGGGGGGGTACTGTCACGTTCTGACCTCTATTTCCTTTGTTTTTGTATTTATTTAGTATGGTCAGGGCGTGAGTTGGGTGGGCAGTCTATGTTTGTTTTTCTATGTTTTGGGGCAGTTCTATGTTTTCGGCCTAGTATGGTTCTCAATCAGAGGCAGGTGTCATTAGTTGTCTCTGATTGAGAATCATACTTAGGTAGCCTGGGTTTCACTGTTTGTTTGTGGGTGATTGTTCCTGTCACTGTGTGTGTGTTGTCACAGGATAGGCTGTATAGGTTTTCATGTTCCTGTTTTTGTGTTTGCACCAGACAGGGCTGTTTTGAGTTCTCACGTTTCTTGTTTTGTTTTCGTTAGTTTGTTCATGTATAGTGTCGTCAATAAATACAATGAACAACCACCACGCTGCGCTTTGGTCCGCCTTTACTTCACAAGAGGAGAACCGTTACACTGACTGGTAACTCAACATGGACCTCAGAGTTTATACTCACTGGTAACTCAACATGGACATGAGTTTATACTCACTGGGAACTCAACATGGACCTGAGTTTATACTCACTGGGAAGTCAACATGGACCTGAGTTTATACTCACTGGTAACTCAACATGGACCTCAGAGTTTATATTCACTGGTAACTCAACATGGACCTCAGAGTTTATACTCACTGGTAACTCAACATGGACCTGAGTTTATACTCACTGGTACCTCAACATGAACCTGAGTTTATACTCACTGGTAACTCAACATGGACCTGAGTTTATACTCACTGGTAACTCAACATGGAGCTGAGTTTATACTCACTGGTAACTCAACATGGACCTCAGAGTTTATACTCACTGGTAACTCAACATGGACCTGAGTTTATACTCACTGGTAACTCAACATGGACCTGTGTTTATACTCACTGGTACCTCAACATTAACCTGGGTTTATACTCACTGGTAACTCAACATGGACATGAGTTTATACTCACTGGGAACTCAACATGGACCTGAGTTTACACTCACTGGGAACTCAACATGGACCTGAGTTTATACTCACTGGTAACTCAACATGGACCTCAGAGTTTATATTCACTGGTAACTCAACATGGACCTCAGAGTTTATACTCACTGGTAACTCAACATGGACCTGAGTTTATACTCACTGGTACCTCAACATGAACCTGAGTTTATACTCACTGGTAACTCAACATGGACCTGAGTTTATACTCACTGGTAACTCAACATGGACCTGAGTTTATACTCACTGGTAACTCAACATGGACCTGAGTTTATACTCACTGGTAACTCAACATGGACCTGAGTTTATACTCACTGGTAACTCAACATGGACCTCATAGTTAATACTCACTGGTAACTCAACATGGAACTGAGTTTATACTCACTGGTAACTCAACATGGAGCTGAGTTTATACTCACTGGCAACTCAACATGGACCTGAGTTTATACTCACTGGTAACTCAACATGGACCTGAGTTTATACTCACTGCTAACTCTACATGGACCTGAGTTTATACTCACTGGTAACTCAACATGGACCTCAGAGTTTATACTCACTGGTAACTCAACATGGACCTGAGTTTATTCTCACTGGAAACTCAACATGGACCTGAGTTTATACTCACTGGTAACTCAATAAGAACCTCAGAGTTTATATTCACAGGTAACTCAATATGAACCTCAGAGTTTATTCTCACTGGTAACTCAACATGGACCTGAGTTTATTCTCACTGGTAACTCAACATGGACCTGAGTTTATACTCACTGGTAACTCAATATGGACCTCATAGTTTATACTCACTGGTAACTCAACATGGACCTGAGTTTATACTCACTGGTAACTCAACATGGACCTCATAGTTTATACTCAGTGGTAACTCAACATGTACCTGAGTTTATACTCACTGGAAACCCAACATGGACCTCAGAGTTTATACGCACTGGTAACTCAACATGGACCTGAGTTTATACTCACTTGTAACTCAACATGGACCTGAGTTTATACTCACTGGTAACTCAACATGGACCTGAGTTTATACTCACTGGTAACTCAACATGGACCTCAGAGTTTATACTCACTTGTAACTCAACATGGACCTGAGTTTATACTCACTGGTACCTCAACATTAACCTGGGTTTATACTCACTGGTAACTCAACATGGACCTGAGTTTATACTCACTGGGAACTCAACATGGACCTGAGATTATACTCACTGGTAACTCAACATGGACCTGAGTTTATACTCACTGGTAACTCAACATGGACCTCAGAGTTTATCTTCACTGGTAACTCAACATGGACCTCAGAATTTATACTCACTGGTAACTCAACATGGAGCTGAGTTTATACTCACTGGTAACTCAACATGGACCTCAGAGTTTATACTCACTGGTAACTCAACATGGACCTGAGTTTATACTCACTGGTATCTCAACATGGACCTGTGTTTATACTCACTGGTACCTCAACATTAACCTGGGTTTATACTCACTGGTAACTCAACATGGACCTGTGTTTATACTCACTGGTACCTCAACATTAACCTGAGTTTATACTGACTGGTAACTCAACATGGACCTCAGAGTTTATACTCACTGGTAACTCAACATGGACCTGAGTTTATACTCACTGGTAACTCAACATGGACCTGAGTTTATACTCACTGCTAACTCAACATGGACCTCAGAGTTTATACTCACTGGTAACTCAACATGGACCTCATAGTTTATACTCACTGGTAACTCAACATGGACCTGAGTTTATACTCACTGGTAACTCAACATGGACCTGTGTTTATACTCACTGGTACCTCAACATTAACCTGGGTTTATACTCACTGGTAACTCAACATGGACCTGTGTTTATACTCACTGGTACCTCAACATTAACCTGAGTTTATACTGACTGGTAACTCAACATGGACCTCAGAGTTTATACTCACTGGTAACTCAACATGGACATGAGTTTATACTCACTGGGAACTCAACATGGACCTGAGTTTATACTCACTGGGAAGTCAACATGGACCTGAGTTTATACTCACTGGTAACTCAACATGGACCTCAGAGTTTATATTCACTGGTAACTCAAGATGGACCTCAGAGTTTATACTCACTGGTAACTCAACATGGACCTGAGTTTATACTCACTGGTACCTCAACATGAACCTGAGTTTATACTCACTGGTAACTCAACATGGACCTGAGTTTATACTCACTGGTAACTCAACATGGAGCTGAGTTTATACTCACTGGTAACTCAACATGGACCTCAGAGTTTATACTCACTGGTAACTCAACATGGACCTGAGTTTATACTCACTGGTAACTCAACATGGACCTGTGTTTATACACACTGGTACCTCAACATTAACCTGGGTTTATACTCACTGGTAACTCAACATGGACATGAGTTTATACTCACTGGGAACTCAACATGGACCTGAGTTTATACTCACTGGGAACTCAACATGGACCTGAGTTTATACTCACTGGTAACTCAACATGGACCTCAGAGTTTATATTCACTGGTAACTCAACATGGACCTCAGAGTTTATACTCACTGGTAACTCAACATGGACCTGAGTTTATACTCACTGGTACCTCAACATGAACCTGAGTTTATACTCACTGGTAACTCAACATGGACCTGAGTTTATACTCACTGGTAACTCAACATGGACCTGAGTTTATACTCACTGGTAACTCAACATGGACCTGAGTTTATACTCACTGGTAACTCAACATGGACCTGAGTTTATTCTCACTGGTAACTCAACATGGACCTCAGAGTTTATACTCACTGGTAACTCAACATGGACCTCATAGTTAATACTCACTGGTAACTCAACATGGAACTGAGTTTATACTCACTGGTAACTCAACATGGAGCTGAGTTTATACTCACTGGTAACTCAACATGGACCTGAGTTTATACTCACTGGTAACTCAACATGGACCTGAGTTTATACTCACTGGTAACTCAATATGGACCTCATAGTTTATACTCACTGGTAACTCAACATGGACCTGAGTTTATACTCACTGGTAACTCAACATGGACCTCATAGTTTATACTCAGTGGTAACTCAACATGTACCTGAGTTTATACTCACTGGAAACCCAACATGGACCTCAGAGTTTATACGCACTGGTAACTCAACATGGACCTGAGTTTATACTCACTTGTAACTCAACATGGACCTGAGTTTATACTCACTGGTAACTCAACATGGACCTGAGTTTATACTCACTGGTAACTCAACATGGACCTCAGAGTTTATACTCACTTGTAACTCAACATGGACCTGAGTTTATACTCACTGGTACCTCAACATTAACCTGGGTTTATACTCACTGGTAACTCAACATGGACCTGAGTTTATACTCACTGGGAACTCAACATGGACCTGAGATTATACTCACTGGTAACTCAACATGGACCTGAGTTTATACTCACTGGTACCTCAACATGAACCTGAGTTTATACTCACTGGTAACTCAACATGGACCTGAGTTTATACTCACTGGTAACTCAACATGGAGCTGAGTTTATACTCACTGGTAACTCAACATGGACCTCAGAGTTTATACTCACTGGTAACTCAACATGGACCTGAGTTTATACTCACTGGTAACTCAACATGGACCTGTGTTTATACACACTGGTACCTCAACATTAACCTGGGTTTATACTCACTGGTAACTCAACATGGACATGAGTTTATACTCACTGGGAACTCAACATGGACCTGAGTTTATACTCACTGGGAACTCAACATGGACCTGAGTTTATACTCACTGGTAACTCAACATGGACCTCAGAGTTTATATTCACTGGTAACTCAACATGGACCTCAGAGTTTATACTCACTGGTAACTCAACATGGACCTGAGTTTATACTCACTGGTACCTCAACATGAACCTGAGTTTATACTCACTGGTAACTCAACATGGACCTGAGTTTATACTCACTGGTAACTCAACATGGACCTGAGTTTATACTCACTGGTAACTCAACATGGACCTGAGTTTATACTCACTGGTAACTCAACATGGACCTGAGTTTATTCTCACTGGTAACTCAACATGGACCTCAGAGTTTATACTCACTGGTAACTCAACATGGACCTCATAGTTAATACTCACTGGTAACTCAACATGGAACTGAGTTTATACTCACTGGTAACTCAACATGGAGCTGAGTTTATACTCACTGGTAACTCAACATGGACCTGAGTTTATACTCACTGGTAACTCAACATGGACCTGAGTTTATACTCACTGCTAACTCTACATGGACCTGAGTTTATACTCACTGGTAACTCAACATGGACCTCAGAGTTTATACTCACTGGTAACTCAACATGGACCTGAGTTTATTCTCACTGGAAACTCAACATGGACCTGAGTTTATACTCACTGGTAACTCAATAAGAACCTCAGAGTTTATATTCACAGGTAACTCAATATGAACCTCAGAGTTTATTCTCACTGGTAACTCAACATGGACCTGAGTTTATTCTCACTGGTAACTCAACATGGACCTGAGTTTATACTCACTGGTAACTCAATATGGACCTCATAGTTTATACTCACTGGTAACTCAACATGGACCTGAGTTTATACTCACTGGTAACTCAACATGGACCTCATAGTTTATACTCAGTGGTAACTCAACATGTACCTGAGTTTATACTCACTGGAAACCCAACATGGACCTCAGAGTTTATACGCACTGGTAACTCAACATGGACCTGAGTTTATACTCACTTGTAACTCAACATGGACCTGAGTTTATACTCACTGGTAACTCAACATGGACCTGAGTTTATACTCACTGGTAACTCAACATGGACCTCAGAGTTTATACTCACTTGTAACTCAACATGGACCTGAGTTTATACTCACTGGTACCTCAACATTAACCTGGGTTTATACTCACTGGTAACTCAACATGGACCTGAGTTTATACTCACTGGGAACTCAACATGGACCTGAGATTATACTCACTGGTAACTCAACATGGACCTGAGTTTATACTCACTGGTAACTCAACATGGACCTCAGAGTTTATCTTCACTGGTAACTCAACATGGACCTCAGAATTTATACTCACTGGTAACTCAACATGGAGCTGAGTTTATACTCACTGGTAACTCAACATGGACCTCAGAGTTTATACTCACTGGTAACTCAACATGGACCTGAGTTTATACTCACTGGTAACTCAACATGGACCTGTGTTTATACTCACTGGTACCTCAACATTAACCTGGGTTTATACTCACTGGTAACTCAACATGGACCTGTGTTTATACTCACTGGTACCTCAACATTAACCTGAGTTTATACTGACTGGTAACTCAACATGGACCTCAGAGTTTATACTCACTGGTAACTCAACATGGACCTGAGTTTATACTCACTGGTAACTCAACATGGACCTGAGTTTATACTCACTGCTAACTCAACATGGACCTCAGAGTTTATACTCACTGGTAACTCAACATGGACCTCATAGTTTATACTCACTGGTAACTCAACATGGAACTGAGTTTATACTCACTGGTAACTCAACATGGACCTCAGAGTTTATACTCACTGGTAACTCAACATGGACCTGAGTTTATTCTCACTGGTAACTCAACATGGACCTCAGAGTTTATACTCACTGGTAACTCAACATGGAACTCATAGTTTATACTCACTGGTAACTCAACATGGACCTGAGTTTATACTCACTGGTAACTCAACATGGACCTCAGAGTTTATATTCACTGGTAACTCAACATGGACCTCAGAGTTTATACTCACTGGTAACTCAACATGGACCTGAGTTTATACTCACTGGTACCTCAACATGAACCTGAGTTTATACTCACTGGTAACTCAACATGGACCTGAGTTTATACTCACTGGTAACTCAACATGGACCTGAGTTTATACTCACTGGTAACTCAACATGGACCTGAGTTTATACTCACTGGTAACTCAACATGGACCTGAGTTTATTCTCACTGGTAACTCAACATGGACCTCAGAGTTTATACTCACTGGTAACTCAACATGGACCTCATAGTTAATACTCACTGGTAACTCAACATGGAACTGAGTTTATACTCACTGGTAACTCAACATGGAGCTGAGTTTATACTCACTGGTAACTCAACATGGACCTGAGTTTATACTCACTGGTAACTCAACATGGACCTGAGTTTATACTCACTGCTAACTCTACATGGACCTGAGTTTATACTCACTGGTAACTCAACATGGACCTCAGAGTTTATACTCACTGGTAACTCAACATGGACCTGAGTTTATTCTCACTGGAAACTCAACATGGACCTGAGTTTATACTCACTGGTAACTCAATAAGAACCTCAGAGTTTATATTCACAGGTAACTCAATATGAACCTCAGAGTTTATTCTCACTGGTAACTCAACATGGACCTGAGTTTATTCTCACTGGTAACTCAACATGGACCTGAGTTTATACTCACTGGTAACTCAATATGGACCTCATAGTTTATACTCACTGGTAACTCAACATGGACCTGAGTTTATACTCACTGGTAACTCAACATGGACCTCATAGTTTATACTCAGTGGTAACTCAACATGTACCTGAGTTTATACTCACTGGAAACCCAACATGGACCTCAGAGTTTATACGCACTGGTAACTCAACATGGACCTGAGTTTATACTCACTTGTAACTCAACATGGACCTGAGTTTATACTCACTGGTAACTCAACATGGACCTGAGTTTATACTCACTGGTAACTCAACATGGACCTCAGAGTTTATACTCACTTGTAACTCAACATGGACCTGAGTTTATACTCACTGGTACCTCAACATTAACCTGGGTTTATACTCACTGGTAACTCAACATGGACCTGAGTTTATACTCACTGGGAACTCAACATGGACCTGAGATTATACTCACTGGTAACTCAACATGGACCTGAGTTTATACTCACTGGTAACTCAACATGGACCTCAGAGTTTATCTTCACTGGTAACTCAACATGGACCTCAGAATTTATACTCACTGGTAACTCAACATGGAGCTGAGTTTATACTCACTGGTAACTCAACATGGACCTCAGAGTTTATACTCACTGGTAACTCAACATGGACCTGAGTTTATACTCACTGGTAACTCAACATGGACCTGTGTTTATACTCACTGGTACCTCAACATTAACCTGGGTTTATACTCACTGGTAACTCAACATGGACCTGTGTTTATACTCACTGGTACCTCAACATTAACCTGAGTTTATACTGACTGGTAACTCAACATGGACCTCAGAGTTTATACTCACTGGTAACTCAACATGGACCTGAGTTTATACTCACTGGTAACTCAACATGGACCTGAGTTTATACTCACTGCTAACTCAACATGGACCTCAGAGTTTATACTCACTGGTAACTCAACATGGACCTCATAGTTTATACTCACTGGTAACTCAACATGGAACTGAGTTTATACTCACTGGTAACTCAACATGGACCTCAGAGTTTATACTCACTGGTAACTCAACATGGACCTGAGTTTATTCTCACTGGTAACTCAACATGGACCTCAGAGTTTATACTCACTGGTAACTCAACATGGAACTCATAGTTTATACTCACTGGTAACTCAACATGGACCTGAGTTTATACTCACTGGTAACTCAACATGGACCTCAGAGTTTATATTCACTGGTAACTCAACATGGACCTCAGAGTTTATACTCACTGGTAACTCAACATGGACCTGAGTTTATACTCACTGGTACCTCAACATGAACCTGAGTTTATACTCACTGGTAACTCAACATGGACCTGAGTTTATACTCACTGGTAACTCAACATGGACCTGAGTTTATACTCACTGGTAACTCAACATGGACCTGAGTTTATACTCACTGGTAACTCAACATGGACCTGAGTTTATTCTCACTGGTAACTCAACATGGACCTCAGAGTTTATACTCACTGGTAACTCAACATGGACCTCATAGTTAATACTCACTGGTAACTCAACATGGAACTGAGTTTATACTCACTGGTAACTCAACATGGAGCTGAGTTTATACTCACTGGTAACTCAACATGGACCTGAGTTTATACTCACTGGTAACTCAACATGGACCTGAGTTTATACTCACTGCTAACTCTACATGGACCTGAGTTTATACTCACTGGTAACTCAACATGGACCTCAGAGTTTATACTCACTGGTAACTCAACATGGACCTGAGTTTATTCTCACTGGAAACTCAACATGGACCTGAGTTTATACTCACTGGTAACTCAATAAGAACCTCAGAGTTTATATTCACAGGTAACTCAATATGAACCTCAGAGTTTATTCTCACTGGTAACTCAACATGGACCTGAGTTTATTCTCACTGGTAACTCAACATGGACCTGAGTTTATACTCACTGGTAACTCAATATGGACCTCATAGTTTATACTCACTGGTAACTCAACATGGACCTGAGTTTATACTCACTGGTAACTCAACATGGACCTCATAGTTTATACTCAGTGGTAACTCAACATGTACCTGAGTTTATACTCACTGGAAACCCAACATGGACCTCAGAGTTTATACGCACTGGTAACTCAACATGGACCTGAGTTTATACTCACTTGTAACTCAACATGGACCTGAGTTTATACTCACTGGTAACTCAACATGGACCTGAGTTTATACTCACTGGTAACTCAACATGGACCTCAGAGTTTATACTCACTTGTAACTCAACATGGACCTGAGTTTATACTCACTGGTACCTCAACATTAACCTGGGTTTATACTCACTGGTAACTCAACATGGACCTGAGTTTATACTCACTGGGAACTCAACATGGACCTGAGATTATACTCACTGGTAACTCAACATGGACCTGAGTTTATACTCACTGGTAACTCAACATGGACCTCAGAGTTTATCTTCACTGGTAACTCAACATGGACCTCAGAATTTATACTCACTGGTAACTCAACATGGAGCTGAGTTTATACTCACTGGTAACTCAACATGGACCTCAGAGTTTATACTCACTGGTAACTCAACATGGACCTGAGTTTATACTCACTGGTAACTCAACATGGACCTGTGTTTATACTCACTGGTACCTCAACATTAACCTGGGTTTATACTCACTGGTAACTCAACATGGACCTGTGTTTATACTCACTGGTACCTCAACATTAACCTGAGTTTATACTGACTGGTAACTCAACATGGACCTCAGAGTTTATACTCACTGGTAACTCAACATGGACCTGAGTTTATACTCACTGGTAACTCAACATGGACCTGAGTTTATACTCACTGCTAACTCAACATGGACCTCAGAGTTTATACTCACTGGTAACTCAACATGGACCTCATAGTTTATACTCACTGGTAACTCAACATGGAACTGAGTTTATACTCACTGGTAACTCAACATGGACCTCAGAGTTTATACTCACTGGTAACTCAACATGGACCTGAGTTTATTCTCACTGGTAACTCAACATGGACCTCAGAGTTTATACTCACTGGTAACTCAACATGGAACTCATAGTTTATACTCACTGGTAACTCAACATGGACCTGAGTTTATACTCACTGGTAACTCAACATGGACCTCAGAGTTTATACTCACTGGTAACTCAACATGGACCTGAGTTTATACTCACTGGTAACTCAACATGGACATGAGTTTATACTCACTGGTAACTCAAAATGGACCTGAGTTTATACTCACTGGTAACTCAACATGGACCTGAGTTTATACTCACTGGTAACTCAACATGGACCTGAGTTTATACTCACTGGTAACTCAACATGGACCTCAGAGTTTATACTCACTGGTAACTCAACATGGACCTCAGAGTTTATACTCACTGGTAACTCAACATGTACCTGAGTTTATACTCACTGGTAGCTCAACATAGACCTCAGAGTTTATACTCACTGGTAACTCAACATGGACCTGCGTTTATACTCACTGGTAACTCAACATGGACCTGAGTTTATACTCACTGGTAACTCAACATGGACCTGAGTTTATACTCACTGGTAACTCAACATGGACCTGAGTTTATACTCACTGGTAACTCAACATGGACCTGAGTTTATACTCACTGGTAACTCAACATGGACCTCAGAGTTTATACTCACTGGTAACTCAACATGGACCTCAGAGTTTAAACTCACTGGTAACTCAACATGGACCTGAGTTTATACTCACTGGTAACTCAACATGGACCTGAGTTTATACTCACTGGTAACTCAACATGGACCTGAGTTTATACTCACTGGTAACTCAACATGAACCTGAGTTTATACTCACTGGTAACTCAACATGGACCTGAGTTTATACTCACTGGTAACTCAACATGGAGCTGAGTTTATACTCACTGGTAACTCAACATGGACCTGAGTTTATACTCACTGGTAACTCAACATGGACCTGAGTTTATACTCACTGCTAACTCAACATGGACCTGAGTTTATATTCACAGGTAACTCAATATGAACCTCAGAGTTTATTCTCACTGGTAACTCAACATGGACCTGAGTTTATTCTCACTGGTAACTCAACATGGACCTGAGTTTATACTCACTGGTAACTCAATATGGACCTCATAGTTTATACTCACTGGTAACTCAACATGGACCTGAGTTTATACTCACTGGTAACTCAACATGGACCTCATAGTTTATACTCAGTGGTAACTCAACATGGACCTGAGTTTATACTCACTGGAAACCCAACATGGACCTCAGAGTTTATACGCACTGGTAACTCAACATGGACCTGAGTTTATACTCACTTGTAACTCAACATGGACCTGAGTTTATACTCACTGGTAACTCAACATGGACCTGAGTTTATACTCACTGGTAACTCAACATGGACCTCAGAGTTTATACTCACTTGTAACTCAACATGGACCTGAGTTTATACTCACTGGTACCTCAACATTAACCTGGGTTTATACTCACTGGTAACTCAACATGGACCTGAGTTTATACTCACTGGGAACTCAACATGGACCTGAGATTATACTCACTGGTAACTCAACATGGACCTGAGTTTATACTCACTGGTAACTCAACATGGACCTCAGAGTTTATATTCACTGGTAACTCAACATGGACCTCAGAATTTATACTCACTGGTAACTCAACATGGAGCTGAGTTTATACTCACTGGTAACTCAACATGGACCTCAGAGTTTATACTCACTGGTAACTCAACATGGACCTGAGTTTATACTCACTGGTAACTCAACATGGACCTGTGTTTATACTCACTGGTACCTCAACATTAACCTGGGTTTATACTCACTGGTAACTCAACATGGACCTGTGTTTATACTCACTGGTACCTCAACATGGACATGAGTTTATACTCACTGGGAACTCAACATGGACCTGAGTTTATACTCACTGGGAAGTCAACGTGGACCTGAGTTTATACTCACTGGTAACTCAACATGGACCTCAGAGTTTATATTCACTGGTAACTCAACATGGACCTCAGAGTTTATACTCACTGGTAACTCAACATGGACCTGAGTTTATACTCACTGGTACCTCAACATGAACCTGAGTTTATACTCACTGGTAACTCAACATGGACCTGAGTTTATACTCACTGGTAACTCAACATGGAGCTGAGTTTATACTCACTGGTAACTCAACATGGACCTCAGAGTTTATACTCACTGGTAACTCAACATGGACCTGAGTTTATACTCACTGGTAACTCAACATGGACCTGAGTTTATACTCACTGGTAACTCAACATGGAGCTGAGTTTATACTCACTGGTAACTCAACATGGACCTGAGTTTATACTCACTGGTAACTCAACATGGACCTGAGTTTATACTCACTGGTAACTCAACATGGACCTGAGTTTATACTCACTGGTAAATCAACATGGACCTCAGAGTTTATACTCACTGGTAACTCAACATGGACCTGAGTTTATTCTCACTGGAAACTCAACATGGACCTGAGTTTATACTCACTGGTAACTCAATAAGAACCTCAGAGTTTATATTCACAGGTAACTCAATATGAACCTCAGAGTTTATTCTCACTGGTAACTCAACATGGACCTGAGTTTATTCTCACTGGTAACTCAACATGGACCTGAGTTTATACTCACTGGTAACTCAATATGGACCTCATAGTTTATACTCACTGGTAACTCAACATGGACCTGAGTTTATACTCACTGGTAACTCAACATGGACCTCATAGTTTATACTCAGTGGTAACTCAACATGGACCTGAGTTTATACTCACTGGAAACCCAACATGGACCTCAGAGTTTATACGCACTGGTAACTCAACATGGACCTGAGTTTATACTCACTTGTAACTCAACATGGACCTGAGTTTATACTCACTGGTAACTCAACATGGACCTGAGTTTATACTCACTGGTAACTCAACATGGACCTCAGAGTTTATACTCACTTGTAACTCAACATGGACCTGAGTTTATACTCACTGGTACCTCAACATTAACCTGGGTTTATACTCACTGGTAACTCAACATGGACCTGAGTTTATACTCACTGGGAACTCAACATGGACCTGAGATTATACTCACTGGTAACTCAACATGGACCTGAGTTTATACTCACTGGTAACTCAACATGGACCTCAGAGTTTATATTCACTGGTAACTCAACATGGACCTCAGAATTTATACTCACTGGTAACTCAACATGGAGCTGAGTTTATACTCACTGGTAACTCAACATGGACCTCAGAGTTTATACTCACTGGTAACTCAACATGGACCTGAGTTTATACTCACTGGTAACTCAACATGGACCTGTGTTTATACTCACTGGTACCTCAACATTAACCTGGGTTTATACTCACTGGTAACTCAACATGGACCTGTGTTTATACTCACTGGTACCTCAACATTAACCTGAGTTTATACTGACTGGTAACTCAACATGGACCTCAGAGTTTATACTCACTGGTAACTCAACATGGACATGAGTTTATACTCACTGGGAACTCAACATGGACCTGAGTTTATACTCACTGGGAAGTCAACATGGACCTGAGTTTATACTCACTGGTAACTCAACATGGACCTCAGAGTTTATATTCACTGGTAACTCAACATGGACCTCAGAGTTTATACTCACTGGTAACTCAACATGGACCTGAGTTTATACTCACTGGTACCTCAACATGAACCTGAGTTTATACTCACTGGTAACTCAACATGGACCTGAGTTTATACTCACTGGTAACTCAACATGGAGCTGAGTTTATACTCACTGGTAACTCAACATGGACCTCAGAGTTTATACTCACTGGTAACTCAACATGGACCTGAGTTTATACTCACTGGTAACTCAACATGGACCTGTGTTTATACTCACTGGTACCTCAACATTAACCTGGGTTTATACTCACTGGTAACTCAACAAGGACATGGGTTTATACTCACTGGGAACTCAACATGGACCTGAGTTTATACTCACTGGGAACTCAACATGGACCTGAGTTTATACTCACTGGTAACTCAACATGGACCTCAGAGTTTATATTCACTGGTAACTCAACATGGACCTCAGAGTTTATACTCACTGGTAACTCAACATGGACCTGAGTTTATACTCACTGGTACCTCAACATGAACCTGAGTTTATACTCACTGGTAACTCAACATGGACCTGAGTTTATACTCACTGGTAACTCAACATGGACCTGAGTTTATACTCACTGGTAACTCAACATGGACCTGAGTTTATACTCACTGGTAACTCAACATGGACCTGAGTTTATTCTCACTGGTAACTCAACATGGACCTCAGAGTTTATACTCACTGGTAACTCAACATGGACCTCATAGTTAATACTCACTGGTAACTCAACATGGACCTGAGTTTATACTCACTGGTAACTCAACATGGAGCTGAGTTTATACTCACTGGTAACTCAACATGTACCTGAGTTTATACTCACTGGTAACTCAACATGGACCTGAGTTTATACTCACTGCTAACTCAACATGGACCTGAGTTTATACTCACTGGTAACTCAACATGGACCTCAGAGTTTATACTCACTGGGAACTCAACATGGACCTGAGATTATACTCACTGGTAACTCAACATGGACCTGAGTTTATACTCACTGGTAACTCAACATGGACCTCAGAGTTTATATTCACTGGTAACTCAACATGGACCTCAGAATTTATACTCACTGGTAACTCAACATGGAGCTGAGTTTATACTCACTGGTAACTCAACATGGACCTCAGAGTTTATACTCACTGGTAACTCAACATGGACCTGAGTTTATACTCACTGGTAACTCAACATGGACCTCAGAGTTTATACTCACTGGTAACTCAACATGGACCTGAGTTTATACTCACTGGTAACTCAACATGGACCTGTGTTTATACTCACTGGTACCTCAACATTAACCTGGGTTTATACTCACTGGTAACTCAACAAGGACATGAGTTTATACTCACTGGGAACTCAACATGGACCTGAGTTTATACTCACTGGGAACTCAACATGGACCTGAGTTTATACTCACTGGTAACTCAACATGGACCTCAGAGTTTATATTCACTGGTAACTCAACATGGACCTCAGAGTTTATACTCACTGGTAACTCAACATGGACCTGAGTTTATACTCACTGGTACCTCAACATGAACCTGAGTTTATACTCACTGGTAACTCAACATGGACCTGAGTTTATACTCACTGGTAACTCAACATGGACCTGAGTTTATACTCACTGGTAACTCAACATGGACCTGAGTTTATTCTCACTGGTAACTCAACATGGACCTCAGAGTTTATACTCACTGGTAACTCAACATGGACCTCATAGTTAATACTCACTGGTAACTCAACATGGACCTGAGTTTATACTCAATGGTAACTCAACATGGAGCTGAGTTTATACTCACTGGTAACTCAACATGTACCTGAGTTTATACTCACTGGTAACTCAACATGGACCTGAGTTTATACTCACTGCTAACTCAACATGGACCTGAGTTTATACTCACTGGTAACTCAACATGGACCTCAGAGTTTATACTCACTGGTAACTCAACATGGACCTGAGTTTATTCTCACTGGAAACTCAACATGGACCTGAGTTTATACTCACTGGTAACTCAATAAGAACCTCAGAGTTTATATTCACAGGTAACTCAATATGAACCTCAGAGTTTATTCTCACTGGTAACTCAACATGGACCTGAGTTTATTCTCACTGGTAACTCAACATGGACCTGAGTTTATACTCACTGGTAACTCAATATGGACCTCATAGTTTATACTCACTGGTAACTCAACATGGACCTGAGTTTATACTCACTGGTAACTCAACATGGACCTCATAGTTTATACTCAGTGGTAACTCAACATGGACCTGAGTTTATACTCACTGGAAACCCAACATGGACCTCAGAGTTTATACGCACTGGTAACTCAACATGGACCTGAGTTTATACTCACTTGTAACTCAACATGGACCTGAGTTTATACTCACTGGTAACTCAACATGGACCTGAGTTTATACTCACTGGTAACTCAACATGGACCTCAGAGTTTATACTCACTTGTAACTCAACATGGACCTGAGTTTATACTCACTGGTACCTCAACATTAACCTGGGTTTATACTCACTGGTAACTCAACATGGACCTGAGTTTATACTCACTGGGAACTCAACATGGACCTGAGATTATACTCACTGGTAACTCAACATGGACCTGAGTTTATACTCACTGGTAACTCAACATGGACCTCAGAGTTTATATTCACTGGTAACTCAACATGGACCTCAGAATTTATACTCACTGGTAACTCAACATGGAGCTGAGTTTATACTCACTGGTAACTCAACATGGACCTCAGAGTTTATACTCACTGGTAACTCAACATGGACCTGAGTTTATACTCACTGGTAACTCAACATGGACCTGTGTTTATACTCACTGGTACCTCAACATTAACCTGGGTTTATACTCACTGGTAACTCAACATGGACCTGTGTTTATACTCACTGGTACCTCAACATTAACCTGAGTTTATACTGACTGGTAACTCAACATGGACCTCAGAGTTTATACTCACTGGTAACTCAACATGGACATGAGTTTATACTCACTGGGAACTCAACATGGACCTGAGTTTATACTCACTGGGAAGTCAACATGGACCTGAGTTTATACTCACTGGTAACTCAACATGGACCTCAGAGTTTATATTCACTGGTAACTCAACATGGACCTCAGAGTTTATACTCACTGGTAACTCAACATGGACCTGAGTTTATACTCACTGGTACCTCAACATGAACCTGAGTTTATACTCACTGGTAACTCAACATGGACCTGAGTTTATACTCACTGGTAACTCAACATGGAGCTGAGTTTATACTCACTGGTAACTCAACATGGACCTCAGAGTTTATACTCACTGGTAACTCAACATGGACCTGAGTTTATACTCACTGGTAACTCAACATGGACCTGTGTTTATACTCACTGGTACCTCAACATTAACCTGGGTTTATACTCACTGGTAACTCAACATGGACATGAGTTTATACTCACTGGGAACTCAACATGGACCTGAGTTTATACTCACTGGGAACTCAACATGGACCTGAGTTTATACTCACTGGTAACTCAACATGGAACTCAGAGTTTATATTCACTGGTAACTCAACATGGACCTCAGAGTTTATACTCACTGGTAACTCAACATGGACCTGAGTTTATACTCACTGGTACCTCAACATGAACCTGAGTTTATACTCACTGGTAACTGAACATGGACCTGAGTTTATACTCACTGGTAACTCAACATGGAGCTGAGTTTATACTCACTGGTAACTCAACATGGACCTCAGAGTTTATACTCACTGGTAACTCAACATGGACCTGAGTTTATACTCACTGGTAACTCAACATGGACCTGTGTTTATACTCACTGGTACCTCAACATTAACCTGGGTTTATACTCACTGGTAACTCAACATGGACATGAGTTTATACTCACTGGGAACTCAACATGGACCTGAGTTTATACTCACTGGGAACTCAACATGGACCTGAGTTTATACTCACTGGTAACTCAACATGGAACTCAGAGTTTATATTCACTGGTAACTCAACATGGACCTCAGAGTTTATACTCACTGGTAACTCAACATGGACCTGAGTTTATACTCACTGGTACCTCAACATGAACCTGAGTTTATACTCACTGGTAACTCAACATGGACCTGAGTTTATACTCACTGGTAACTCAACATGGACCTGAGTTTATACTCACTGGTAACTCAACATGGACCTGAGTTTATACTCACTGGTAACTCAACATGGACCTGCGTTTATTCTCACTGGTAACTCAACATGGACCTCAGAGTTTATACTCACTGGTAACTCAACATGGACCTGAGTTTATACTCACTGGTAACTCAACATGGACCTCAGAGTTTATACTCACTGGTAACTCTACATGGACCTGAGTTTATACTCACTGGTAACTCAACATGGACCTGAGTTTATACTCACTGGTAACTCAAAATGGACCTGAGTTTATACTCACTGGTAACTCAACATGGACCTGAGTTTATACTCACTGGTAACTCAACATGGACCTGAGTTTATACTCACTGGTAACTCAACATGGACCTCAGAGTTTATTCTCACTGGTAACTCAACATGGACCTCAGAGTTTATACTCACTGGTAACTCAACATGTACCTGAGTTTATACTCACTGGTAGCTCAACATAGACCTCAGAGTTTATACTCACTGGTAACTCAACATGGACCTGCGTTTATACTCACTGGTAACTCAACATGGACCTGAGTTTATACTCACTGGTAACTCAACATGGACCTGAGTTTATACTCACTGGTAACTCAACATGGACCTGAGTTTATACTCACTGGTAACTCAACATGAACCTGAGTTTATATTCACTGGTAACTCAACATGGACCTGAGTTTATACTCACTGGTAACTCAACATGGACCTGAGTTTATACTCACTGGTAACTCAACATGGACCTGAGTTTATAATCACTGGTAACTCAACATGGACCTGAGTTTATACTCACTGGTAACTCAACATGGACCTGAGTTTATACTCACTGGTAACTCAACATGGACCTGAGTTTATACTCACTGGTTACTCAACATGGACCTGACTTTATACTCACTGGTAACTCAATAAGAACCTCAGAGTTTATTCTCACTGGTAAATCAACATGGACCTCAGAGTTTATTCTCACTGGTAACTCAACATGGACCTCAGAGTTTATACTCACTGGTAACTCAACATGGACCTCAGAGTTTATACTCACTGGTAACTCAACATGGACCTGAGTTTATACTCACTGGTAACTCAACATGGACCTCAGAGATAATACTCACTGGTAACTCAACATGGACCTCATAGTTTATACTCAGTGGTAACTCAACATGGACCTGAGTTTATACTCACTGGAAACCCAACATGGACCTCAGAGTTTATACGCACTGGTAACTCAACATGGACCTGAGTTTATACTCACTTGTAACTCAACATGGACCTGAGTTTATACTCACTGGTAACTCAACATGGACCTGAGTTTATACTCACTGGTAACTCAACATGGACCTCAGAGTTTATACTCACTGGTAACTCAACATGGACCTGAGTTTATACTCACTGGTACCTCAACATTAACCTGGGTTTATACTCACTGGTAACTCAACATGGACCTGAGTTTATACTCACTGGTAACTCAACATGGACCTGTGTTTATACTCACTGGTACCTCAACATTAACCTGGGTTTATACTCACTGGTAACTCAACATGGACATGAGTTTATACTCACTGGGAACTCAACATGGACCTGAGTTTATACTCACTGGGAACTCAACATGGACCTAAGTTTATACTCACTGGTAACTCAACATGGACCTCAGAGTTTATATTCACTGGTAACTCAACATGGACCTCAGAGTTTATACTCACTGGTAACTCAACATGGACCTGAGTTTATACTCACTGGTACCTCAACATGAACCTGAGTTTATACTCACTTGTAACTCAACATGGACCTGAGTTTATACTCACTGGTAACTCAACATGGACCTGAGTTTATACTCACTGGTAACTCAACATGGACCTGAGTTTATACTCACTGGAAACTCAACATGGACCTCAGAATTTATACTCACTGGTAACTCAACATGGACCTGAGTTTATATTCACTGGAAACTCAACATGGACCTCAGAGTATATACTCACTGGTAACTCAACATGGACCTGAGTTTATACTCACTGGGTACATAACATGGACCTGAGTTTATACTCACTGGTAACTCAACATGGACCTGAGTTTATTCTCACTGGTAACTCAACATGGACCTCAGAGTTTATATTCACTGGTAACTCAATATGGACCTCAGAGTTTATACTCACTGGTAACTCAACATGGACCTGAGTTTATACTCACTGGTACCTCAACATGAACCTGAGTTTATACTCACTGGTAACTCAACATGGACCTGAGTTTATACTCACTGGTAACTCAACATGGACCTGAGTTTATACTCACTGGTAACTCAAAATGGACCTGAGTTTATACTCACTGGTAACTCAACATGGACCTGAGTTTATACTCACTGGTAACTCAACATGGACCTGAGTTTATACTCACTGGTAACTCAACATGGACCTCAGAGTTTATTCTCACTGGTAACTCAACATGGACCTCAGAGTTTATACTCACTGGTAACTCAACATGTACCTGAGTTTATACTCACTGGTAGCTCAACATAGACCTCAGAGTTTATACTCACTGGTAACTCAACATGGACCTGCGTTTATACTCACTGGTAACTCAACATGGACCTGAGTTTATACTCACTGGTAACTCAACATGGACCTGAGTTTATACTCACTGGTAACTCAACATGGACCTGAGTTTATACTCACTGGTAACTCAACATGAACCTGAGTTTATATTCACTGGTAACTCAACATGGACCTGAGTTTATACTCACTGGTAACTCAACATGGACCTGAGTTTATACTCACTGGTAACTCAACATGGAGCTGAGTTTATACTCACTGGTAACTCAACATGGACCTGAGTTTATACTCACTGGTAACTCAACATGGACCTGAGTTTATACTCACTGGTAACTCAACATGGACCTGAGTTTATACTCACTGGTTACTCAACATGGACCTGACTTTATACTCACTGGTAACTCAATAAGAACCTCAGAGTTTATTCTCACTGGTAAATCAACATGGACCTCAGAGTTTATTCTCACTGGTAACTCAACATGGACCTCAGAGTTTATACTCACTGGTAACTCAACATGGACCTCAGAGTTTATACTCACTGGTAACTCAACATGGACCTGAGTTTATACTCACTGGTAACTCAACATGGACCTCAGAGATAATACTCACTGGTAACTCAACATGGACCTCATAGTTTATACTCAGTGGTAACTCAACATGGACCTGAGTTTATACTCACTGGAAACCCAACATGGACCTCAGAGTTTATACGCACTGGTAACTCAACATGGACCTGAGTTTATACTCACTTGTAACTCAACATGGACCTGAGTTTATACTCACTGGTAACTCAACATGGACCTGAGTTTATACTCACTGGTAACTCAACATGGACCTCAGAGTTTATACTCACTGGTAACTCAACATGGACCTGAGTTTATACTCACTGGTACCTCAACATTAACCTGGGTTTATACTCACTGGTAACTCAACATGGACCTGAGTTTATACTCACTGGGAACTCAACATGGACCTGAGATTATACTCACTGGTAACTCAACATGGACCTGAGTTTATACTCACTGGTAACTCAACATGGACCTCAGAGTTTATACTCACTGGTAACTCAACATGGACCTGAGTTTATACTCACTGGTAACTCAACATGGACCTCAGAGTTTATATTCACTGGTAACTCAACATGGACCTCAGAATTTATACTCACTGGTAACTCAACATGGAGCTGAGTTTATACTCACTGGTAACTCAACATGGACCTCAGAGTTTATACTCACTGGTAACTCAACATGGACCTGAGTTTATACTCACTGGTAACTCAACATGGACCTGTGTTTATACTCACTGGTACCTCAACATTAACCTGGGTTTATACTCACTGGTAACTCAACATGGACATGAGTTTATACTCACTGGGAACTCAACATGGACCTGAGTTTATACTCACTGGGAACTCAACATGGACCTAAGTTTATACTCACTGGTAACTCAACATGGACCTCAGAGTTTATATTCACTGGTAACTCAACATGGACCTCAGAGTTTATACTCACTGGTAACTCAACATGGACCTGAGTTTATACTCACTGGTACCTCAACATGAACCTGAGTTTATACTCACTGGTAACTCAACATGGACCTGAGTTTATACTCACTGGTAACTCAACATGGACCTGAGTTTATACTCACTGGTAACTCAACATGGACCTGAGTTTATACTCACTGGAAACTCAACATGGACCTCAGAATTTATACTCACTGGTAACTCAACATGGACCTGAGTTTATATTCACTGGAAACTCAACATGGACCTCAGAGTTTATACTCACTGGTAACTCAACATGGACCTGAGTTTATACTCACTGGGTACATAACATGGACCTGAGTTTATACTCACTGGTAACTCAACATGGACCTGAGTTTATTCTCACTGGTAACTCAACATGGACCTCAGAGTTTATATTCACTGGTAACTCAATATGGACCTCAGAGTTTATACTCACTGGTAACTCAACATGGACCTGAGTTTATACTCACTGGTACCTCAACATGAACCTGAGTTTATACTCACTGGTAACTCAACATGGACCTGAGTTTATACTCACTGGTAACTCAACATGGACCTGAGTTTATACTCACTGGTAACTCAACATGGACCTGAGTTTATACTCACTGCTAACTCAACATGGACCTCAGAGTTTATACTCACTGGTAACTCAACATGGACCTCATAGTTTATACTCACTGGTAACTCAACATGGAACTGAGTTTATACTCACTGGTAACTCAACATGGACCTCAGAGTTTATACTCACTGGTAACTCAACATGGACCTGAGTTTATTCTCACTGGTAACTCAACATGGACCTCAGAGTTTATACTCACTGGTAACTCAACATGGACCTCAGAGTTTATACTCACTGGTAACTCAACATGGACCTCATAGTTTATACTCACTGGTAACTCAACATGGACCTCAGAGTTTATACTCACTGGTAACTCAACATGGACCTGAGTTTATACTCACTGGGTACATAACATGGACCTGAGTTTATACTCACTGGTACCTCAACATTAACCTCAGTTTATACTCACTGGTAACTCAACATGGACCTGAGTTTATACTCACTGGGAACTCAACATGGACCTGAGTTTATACTCACTGGTAACTCAACATGGACCTGAGTTTATTCTCACTGGTAACTCAACATGGACCTCAGAGTTTATATTCACTGGTAACTCAATATGGACCTCAGAGTTTATACTCACTGGTAACTCAACATGGACCTGAGTTTATACTCACTGGTACCTCAACATGAACCTGAGTTTATACTCACTGGTAACTCAACATGGACCTGAGTTTATACTCACTGGTAACTCAACATGGACCTGAGTTTATACTCACTGGTAACTCAACATGGACCTGAGTTTATACTCACTGCTAACTCAACATGGACCTCAGAGTTTATACTCACTGGTAACTCAACATGGACCTCATAGTTTATACTCACTGGTAACTCAACATGGAACTGAATTTATACTCACTGGTAACTCAACATGGACCTCAGAGTTTATACTCACTGGTAACTCAACATGGACCTGAGTTTTTTCTCACTGGTAACTCAACATGGACCTCAGAGTTTATACTCACTGGTAACTCAACATGGACCTCATAGTTTATACTCACTGGTAACTCAACATGGACCTGAGTTTATACTCACTGGTAACTCAACATGGACCTCAGAGTTTATACTCACTGGTAACTCAACATGGACCTGAGTTTATACTCACTGGTAACTCAACATGGACCTCAGAGTTTATACTCACTGGTAACTCAAAATGGACCTGAGTTTATACTCACTGGTAACTCAACATGGACCTGAGTTTATACTCACTGGTAACTCAACATGGACCTGAGTTTATTCTCACTGGTAACTCAACATGGACCTCAGAGTTTATATTCACTGGTAACTCAATATGGACCTCAGAGTTTATTCTCACTGGTAACTCAACATGGACCTGAGTTTATACTCACTGGTACCTCAACATGAACCTGAGTTTATACTCACTGGTAACTCAACATGGACCTGAGTTTATACTCACTGGTAACTCAACATGGACCTGAGTTTATACTCACTGGTAACTCAACATGGACCTGAGTTTATACTCACTGCTAACTCAACATGGACCTCAGAGTTTATACTCACTGGTAACTCAACATGGACCTCATAGTTTATACTCACTGGTAACTCAACATGGACCTGCGTTTATACTCACTGGTAACTCAACATGGACCTCAGAGTTTATACTCACTGGTAACTCAACATGGACCTGAGTTTATTCTCACTGGTAACTCAACATGGACCTCAGAGTTTATACTCACTGGTAACTCAACATGGACCTCAGAGTTTATACTCACTGGTAACTCAACATGGACCTCATAGTTTATACTCACTGGTAACTCAACATGGACCTCAGAGTTTATACTCACTGGTAACTCAACATGGACCTGAGTTTATACTCACTGGGTACATAACATGGACCTGAGATTATACTCACTGGTACCTCAACATTAACCTCAGTTTATACTCACTGGTAACTCAACATGGACCTGAGTTTATACTCACTGGGAACTCAACATGGACCTGAGTTTATACTCACTGGTAACTCAACATGGACCTGAGTTTATTCTCACTGGTAACTCAACATGGACCTCAGAGTTTATACTCACTGGTAACTCAATATGGACCTCAGAGTTTATACTCACTGGTAACTCAACATGGACCTGAGTTTATACACACTGGTACCTCAACATGAACCTGAGTTTATACTCACTGGTAACTCAACATGGACCTGAGTTTATACTCACTGGTAACTCAACATGGACCTGAGTTTATACTCACTGGTAACTCAACATGGACCTGAGTTTATACTCACTGCTAACTCAACATGGACCTCAGAGTTTATACTCACTGGTAACTCAACATGGACCTCATAGTTTATACTCACTGGTAACTCAACATGGAACTGAGTTTATACTCACTGGTAACTCAACATGGACCTCAGAGTTTATACTCACTGGTAACTCAACATGGACCTGAGTTTATTCTCACTGGTAACTCAACATGGACCTCAGAGTTTATACTCACTGGTAACTCAACATGGACCTCAGAGTTTATACTCACTGGTAACTCAACATGTACCTGAGTTTATACTCACTGGTAGCTCAACATAGACCTCAGAGTTTATACTCACTGGTAACTCAACATGGACCTGAGTTTATACTCACTGGTAACTCAACATGGACCTGAGTTTATACTCACTGGTAACTCAACATGGACCTGAGTTTATACTCACTGGTAACTCAACATGGACCTGAGTTTATACTCACTGGTAACTCAACATGGACCTGAGTTTATACTCACTGGTAACTCAACATGGACCTCAGAGTTTATACTCACTGGTAACTCAACATGGACCTCAGAGTTTAAACTCACTGGTAACTCAACATGGACCTGAGTTTATACTCACTGGTAACTCAACATGGACCTGAGTTTATACTCACTGGTAACTCAACATGGACCTGAGTTTATACTCACTGGTAACTCAACATGAACCTGAGTTTATACTTACTGGTAACTCAACATGGACCTGAGTTTATACTCACTGGTAACTCAACATGGAGCTGAGTTTTTACTCACTGGTAACTCAACATGGACCTGAGTTTATACTCACTGGTAACTCAACATGGACCTGAGTTTATACTCACTGCTAACTCAACATGGACCTGAGTTTATACTCACTTGTAACTCAACATGGACCTCAGAGTTTATACTCACTGGTAACTCAACATGGACCTGAGTTTATTCTCACTGGAAACTCAACATGGACCTGAGTTTATACTCACTGGTAACTCAATAAGAACCTCAGAGTTTATATTCACAGGTAACTCAATATGAACCTCAGAGTTTATTCTCACTGGTAACTCAACATGGACCTGAGTTTATTCTCACTGGTAACTCAACATGGACCTGAGTTTATACTCACTGGTAACTCAATATGGACCTCATAGTTTATACTCACTGGTAACTCAACATGGACCTGAGTTTATACTCACTGGTAACTCAACATGGACCTCATAGTTTATACTCAGTGGTAACTCAACATGGACCTGAGTTTATACTCACTGGAAACCCAACATGAACCTCAGAGTTTATACGCACTGGTAACTCAACATGGACCTGAGTTTATACTCACTTGTAACTCAACATGGACCTGAGTTTATACTCACTGGTAACTCAACATGGACCTGAGTTTATACTCACTGGTAACTCAACATGGACCTCAGAGTTTATACTCACTGGTAACTCAACATGGACCTGAGTTTATACTCACTGGTACCTCAACATTAACCTGGGTTTATACTCACTGGTAACTCAACATGGACCTGAGTTTACACTCACTGGGAACTCAACATGGACCTGAGATTATACTCACTGGTAACTCAACATGGACCTGAGTTTATACTCACTGGTAACTCAACATGGACCTCAGAGTTTATATTCACTGGTAACTCAACATGGACCTCAGAATTTATACTCACTGCTAACTCAACATGGAGCTGAGTTTATACTCACTGGTAACTCAACATGGACCTCAGAGTTTATACTCACTGGTAACTCAACATGGACCTGAGTTTATACTCACTGGTAACTCAACATGGACCTGTGTTTATACTCACTGGTACCTCAACATTAACCTGAGTTTATACTGACTGGTAACTCAACATGGACCTCAGAGTTTATACTCACTGGTAACTCAACATGGACATGAGTTTATACTCACTGGGAAGTCAACATGGACCTGAGTTTATACTCACTGGGAAGTCAACATGGACCTGAGTTTATACTCACTGGTAACTCAACATGGACCTCAGAGTTTATATTCACTGGTAACTCAACATGGACCTCAGAGTTTATACTCACTGGTAACTCAACATGGACCTGAGTTTATACTCACTGGTACCTCAACATGAACCTGAGTTTATACTCACTGGTAACTCAACATGGACCTGAGTTTATACTCACTGGTAACTCAACATGGACCTGAGTTTATACTCACTGGTAACTCAACATGGACCTGAGTTCATACTCACTGGTAACTCAACATGGACCTGAGTTTATACTCACTGGTAACTCAACATGTACCAGAGTTTATACTCACTGGTAACTCAACATGGACCTGAGTTTATACTCACTGGAAACTCAACATGGACCTCAGAATTTATACTCACTGGTAACTCAACATGGACCTGAGTTTATACTCACTGGAAACTCAACATGGACCTCATAATTTATACTCACTGGTAACTCAACATGGACCTGAGTTTATATTCACTGGAAACTCAACATGGACCTGAGTTTATACTCACTGGTACCTCAACATTAACCTCAGTTTATACTCACTGGTAACTCAACATGGACCTGAGTTTATACTCACTGGGAACTCAACATGGACCTGAGTTTATACTCACTGGTAACTCAACATGGACCTGAGTTTATACTCACTGGTAACTCAACATGGACCTGAGTTTATACTCACTGGTAACTCAACATGGACCTGAGTTTATACTCACTGCTAACTCAACATGGACCTCAGAGTTTATACTCACTGGTAACTCAACATGGACCTCATAGTTTATACTCACTGGTAACTCAACATGGAACTGAATTTATACTCACTGGTAACTCAACATGGACCTCAGAGTTTATACTCACTGGTAACTCAACATGGACCTGAGTTTATTCTCACTGGTAACTCAACATGGACCTCAGAGTTTATACTCACTGGTAACTCAACATGGACCTCATAGTTTATACTCACTGGTAACTCAACATGGACCTGAGTTTATACTCACTGGTAACTCAACATGGACCACAGAGTTTATACTCACTGGTAACTCAACATGGACCTGAGTTTATACTCACTGGTAACTCAACATGGACCTCAGAGTTTATACTCACTGGTAACTCAAAATGGACCTGAGTTTATACTCACTGGTAACTCAACATGGACCTGAGTTTATACTCACTGGGAACTCAACATGGACCTGAGTTTATACTCACTGGTAACTCAACATGGACCTGAGTTTATTCTCACTGGTAACTCAACATGGACCTCAGAGTTTATATTCACTGGTAACTCAATATGGACCTCAGAGTTTATACTCACTGGTAACTCAACATGGACCTGAGTTTATACTCACTGGTACCTCAACATGAACCTGAGTTTATACTCACTGGTAACTCAACATGGACCTGAGTTTATACTCACTGGTAACTCAACATGGACCTGAGTTTATACTCACTGGTAACTCAACATGGACCTGAGTTTATACTCACTGCTAACTCAACATGGACCTCAGAGTTTATACTCACTGGTAACTCAACATGGACCTCATAGTTTATACTCACTGGTAACTCAACATGGACCTGCGTTTATACTCACTGGTAACTCAACATGGACCTCAGAGTTTATACTCACTGGTAACTCAACATGGACCTGAGTTTATTCTCACTGGTAACTCAACATGGACCTCAGAGTTTATACTCACTGGTAACTCAACATGGACCTCAGAGTTTATACTCACTGGTAACTCAACATGGACCTCAGAGTTTATACTCACTGGTAACTCAACATGGACCTGAGTTTATACTCACTGGGTACATAACATGGACCTGAGTTTATACTCACTGGTACCTCAACATTAACCTCAGTTTATACTCACTGGTAACTCAACATGGACCTGAGTTTATACTCACTGGGAACTCAACATGGACCTGAGTTTATACTCACTGGTAACTCAACATGGACCTGAGTTTATTCTCACTGGTAACTCAACATGGACCTCAGAGTTTATATTCACTGGTAACTCAATATGGACCTCATAGTTTATACTCACTGGTAACTCAACATGGACCTGAGTTTATACTCACTGGTAACTCAACATGGACCTCATAGTTTATACTCAGTGGTAACTCAACATGGACCTGAGTTTATACTCACTGGAAACCCAACATGAACCTCAGAGTTTATACGCACTGGTAACTCAACATGGACCTGAGTTTATACTCACTTGTAACTCAACATGGACCTGAGTTTATACTCACTGGTAACTCAACATGGACCTGAGTTTATACTCACTGGTAACTCAACATGGACCTCAGAGTTTATACTCACTGGTAACTCAACATGGACCTGAGTTTATACTCACTGGTACCTCAACATTAACCTGGGTTTATACTCACTGGTAACTCAACATGGACCTGAGTTTATACTCACTGGGAACTCAACATGGACCTGAGATTATACTCACTGGTAACTCAACATGGACCTGAGTTTATACTCACTGGTAACTCAACATGGACCTCAGAGTTTATATTCACTGGTAACTCAACATGGACCTCAGAATTTATACTCACTGGTAACTCAACATGGAGCTGAGTTTATACTCACTGGTAACTCAACATGGACCTCAGAGTTTATACTCACTGGTAACTCAACATGGACCTGAGTTTATACTCACTGGTAACTCAACATGGACCTGTGTTTATACTCACTGGTACCTCAACATTAACCTGAGTTTATACTGACTGGTAACTCAACATGGACCTCAGAGTTTATACTCACTGGTAACTCAACATGGACATGAGTTTATACTCACTGGGAAGTCAACATGGACCTGAGTTTATACTCACTGGGAAGTCAACATGGACCTGAGTTTATACTCACTGGTAACTCAACATGGACCTCAGAGTTTATATTCACTGGTAACTCAACATGGACCTCAGAGTTTATACTCACTGGTAACTCAACATGGACCTGAGTTTATACTCACTGGTACCTCAACATGAACCTGAGTTTATACTCACTGGTAACTCAACATGGACCTGAGTTTATACTCACTGGTAACTCAACATGGACCTGAGTTTATACTCACTGGTAACTCAACATGGACCTGAGTTCATACTCACTGGTAACTCAACATGGACCTGAGTTTATACTCACTGGTAACTCAACATGTACCAGAGTTTATACTCACTGGTAACTCAACATGGACCTGAGTTTATACTCACTGGAAACTCAACATGGACCTCAGAATTTATACTCACTGGTAACTCAACATGGACCTGAGTTTATACTCACTGGAAACTCAACATGGACCTCAGAATTTATACTCACTGGTAACTCAACATGGACCTGAGTTTATATTCACTGGAAACTCAACATGGACCTGAGTTTATACTCACTGGTACCTCAACATTAACCTCAGTTTATACTCACTGGTAACTCAACATGGACCTGAGTTTATACTCACTGGGAACTCAACATGGACCTGAGTTTATACTCACTGGTAACTCAACATGGACCTGAGTTTATACTCACTGGTAACTCAACATGGACCTCAGAGTTTATATTCACTGGTAACTCAACATGGACCTCAGAATTTATACTCACTGGTAACTCAACATGGAGCTGAGTTTATACTCACTGGTAACTCAACATGGACCTCAGAGTTTATACTCACTGGTAACTCAACATGGACCTGAGTTTATACTCACTGGTAACTCAACATGGACCTGTGTTTATACTCACTGGTACCTCAACATTAACCTGGGTTTATACTCACTGGTAACTCAACATGGACCTGTGTTTATACTCACTGGTACCTCAACATGGACATGAGTTTATACTCACTGGGAACTCAACATGGACCTGAGTTTATACTCACTGGGAAGTCAACATGGACCTGAGTTTATACTCACTGGTAACTCAACATGGACCTCAGAGTTTATATTCACTGGTAACTCAACATGGACCTCAGAGTTTATACTCACTGGTAACTCAACATGGACCTGAGTTTATACTCACTGGTACCTCAACATGAACCTGAGTTTATACTCACTGGTAACTCAACATGGACCTGAGTTTATACTCACTGGTAACTCAACATGGAGCTGAGTTTATACTCACTGGTAACTCAACATGGACCTCAGAGTTTATACTCACTGGTAACTCAACATGGACCTGAGTTTATACTCACTGGTAACTCAACATGGACCTGAGTTTATACTCACTGGTAACTCAACATGGAGCTGAGTTTATACTCACTGGTAACTCAACATGGACCTGAGTTTATACTCACTGGTAACTCAACATGGACCTGAGTTTATACTCACTGGTAACTCAACATGGACCTGAGTTTATACTCACTGGTAAATCAACATGGACCTCAGAGTTTATACTCACTGGTAACTCAACATGGACCTGAGTTTATTCTCACTGGAAACTCAACATGGACCTGAGTTTATACTCACTGGTAACTCAATAAGAACCTCAGAGTTTATATTCACAGGTAACTCAATATGAACCTCAGAGTTTATTCTCACTGGTAACTCAACATGGACCTGAGTTTATTCTCACTGGTAACTCAACATGGACCTGAGTTTATACTCACTGGTAACTCAATATGGACCTCATAGTTTATACTCACTGGTAACTCAACATGGACCTGAGTTTATACTCACTGGTAACTCAACATGGACCTCATAGTTTATACTCAGTGGTAACTCAACATGGACCTGAGTTTATACTCACTGGAAACCCAACATGGACCTCAGAGTTTATACGCACTGGTAACTCAACATGGACCTGAGTTTATACTCACTTGTAACTCAACATGGACCTGAGTTTATACTCACTGGTAACTCAACATGGACCTGAGTTTATACTCACTGGTAACTCAACATGGACCTCAGAGTTTATACTCACTTGTAACTCAACATGGACCTGAGTTTATACTCACTGGTACCTCAACATTAACCTGGGTTTATACTCACTGGTAACTCAACATGGACCTGAGTTTATACTCACTGGGAACTCAACATGGACCTGAGATTATACTCACTGGTAACTCAACATGGACCTGAGTTTATACTCACTGGTAACTCAACATGGACCTCAGAGTTTATATTCACTGGTAACTCAACATGGACCTCAGAATTTATACTCACTGGTAACTCAACATGGAGCTGAGTTTATACTCACTGGTAACTCAACATGGACCTCAGAGTTTATACTCACTGGTAACTCAACATGGACCTGAGTTTATACTCACTGGTAACTCAACATGGACCTGTGTTTATACTCACTGGTACCTCAACATTAACCTGGGTTTATACTCACTGGTAACTCAACATGGACCTGTGTTTATACTCACTGGTACCTCAACATTAACCTGTGTTTATACTGACTGGTAACTCAACATGGACCTCAGAGTTTATACTCACTGGTAACTCAACATGGACATGAGTTTATACTCACTGGGAACTCAACATGGACCTGAGTTTATACTCACTGGGAAGTCAACATGGACCTGAGTTTATACTCACTGGTAACTCAACATGGACCTCAGAGTTTATATTCACTGGTAACTCAACATGGACCTCAGAGTTTATACTCACTGGTAACTCAACATGGACCTGAGTTTATACTCACTGGTACCTCAACATGAACCTGAGTTTATACTCACTGGTAACTCAACATGGACCTGAGTTTATACTCACTGGTAACTCAACATGGAGCTGAGTTTATACTCACTGGTAACTCAACATGGACCTCAGAGTTTATACTCACTGGTAACTCAACATGGACCTGAGTTTATACTCACTGGTAACTCAACATGGACCTGTGTTTATACTCACTGGTACCTCAACATTAACCTGGGTTTATACTCACTGGTAACTCAACAAGGACATGGGTTTATACTCACTGGGAACTCAACATGGACCTGAGTTTATACTCACTGGGAACTCAACATGGACCTGAGTTTATACTCACTGGTAACTCAACATGGACCTCAGAGTTTATATTCACTGGTAACTCAACATGGACCTCAGAGTTTATACTCACTGGTAACTCAACATGGACCTGAGTTTATACTCACTGGTACCTCAACATGAACCTGAGTTTATACTCACTGGTAACTCAACATGGACCTGAGTTTATACTCACTGGTAACTCAACATGGACCTGAGTTTATACTCACTGGTAACTCAACATGGACCTGAGTTTATACTCACTGGTAACTCAACATGGACCTGAGTTTATTCTCACTGGTAACTCAACATGGACCTCAGAGTTTATACTCACTGGTAACTCAACATGGACCTCATAGTTAATACTCACTGGTAACTCAACATGGACCTGAGTTTATACTCACTGGTAACTCAACATGGAGCTGAGTTTATACTCACTGGTAACTCAACATGTACCTGAGTTTATACTCACTGGTAACTCAACATGGACCTGAGTTTATACTCACTGCTAACTCAACATGGACCTGAGTTTATACTCACTGGTAACTCAACATGGACCTCAGAGTTTATACTCACTGGGAACTCAACATGGACCTGAGATTATACTCACTGGTAACTCAACATGGACCTGAGTTTATACTCACTGGTAACTCAACATGGACCTCAGAGTTTATATTCACTGGTAACTCAACATGGACCTCAGAATTTATACTCACTGGTAACTCAACATGGAGCTGAGTTTATACTCACTGGTAACTCAACATGGACCTCAGAGTTTATACTCACTGGTAACTCAACATGGACCTGAGTTTATACTCACTGGTAACTCAACATGGACCTCAGAGTTTATACTCACTGGTAACTCAACATGGACCTGAGTTTATACTCACTGGTAACTCAACATGGACCTGTGTTTATACTCACTGGTACCTCAACATTAACCTGGGTTTATACTCACTGGTAACTCAACAAGGACATGAGTTTATACTCACTGGGAACTCAACATGGACCTGAGTTTATACTCACTGGGAACTCAACATGGACCTGAGTTTATACTCACTGGTAACTCAACATGGACCTCAGAGTTTATATTCACTGGTAACTCAACATGGACCTCAGAGTTTATACTCACTGGTAACTCAACATGGACCTGAGTTTATACTCACTGGTACCTCAACATGAACCTGAGTTTATACTCACTGGTAACTCAACATGGACCTGAGTTTATACTCACTGGTAACTCAACATGGACCTGAGTTTATACTCACTGGTAACTCAACATGGACCTGAGTTTATTCTCACTGGTAACTCAACATGGACCTCAGAGTTTATACTCACTGGTAACTCAACATGGACCTCATAGTTAATACTCACTGGTAACTCAACATGGACCTGAGTTTATACTCAATGGTAACTCAACATGGAGCTGAGTTTATACTCACTGGTAACTCAACATGTACCTGAGTTTATACTCACTGGTAACTCAACATGGACCTGAGTTTATACTCACTGCTAACTCAACATGGACCTGAGTTTATACTCACTGGTAACTCAACATGGACCTCAGAGTTTATACTCACTGGTAACTCAACATGGACCTGAGTTTATTCTCACTGGAAACTCAACATGGACCTGAGTTTATACTCACTGGTAACTCAATAAGAACCTCAGAGTTTATATTCACAGGTAACTCAATATGAACCTCAGAGTTTATTCTCACTGGTAACTCAACATGGACCTGAGTTTATTCTCACTGGTAACTCAACATGGACCTGAGTTTATACTCACTGGTAACTCAATATGGACCTCATAGTTTATACTCACTGGTAACTCAACATGGACCTGAGTTTATACTCACTGGTAACTCAACATGGACCTCATAGTTTATACTCAGTGGTAACTCAACATGGACCTGAGTTTATACTCACTGGAAACCCAACATGGACCTCAGAGTTTATACGCACTGGTAACTCAACATGGACCTGAGTTTATACTCACTTGTAACTCAACATGGACCTGAGTTTATACTCACTGGTAACTCAACATGGACCTGAGTTTATACTCACTGGTAACTCAACATGGACCTCAGAGTTTATACTCACTTGTAACTCAACATGGACCTGAGTTTATACTCACTGGTACCTCAACATTAACCTGGGTTTATACTCACTGGTAACTCAACATGGACCTGAGTTTATACTCACTGGGAACTCAACATGGACCTGAGATTATACTCACTGGTAACTCAACATGGACCTGAGTTTATACTCACTGGTAACTCAACATGGACCTCAGAGTTTATATTCACTGGTAACTCAACATGGACCTCAGAATTTATACTCACTGGTAACTCAACATGGAGCTGAGTTTATACTCACTGGTAACTCAACATGGACCTCAGAGTTTATACTCACTGGTAACTCAACATGGACCTGAGTTTATACTCACTGGTAACTCAACATGGACCTGTGTTTATACTCACTGGTACCTCAACATTAACCTGGGTTTATACTCACTGGTAACTCAACATGGACCTGTGTTTATACTCACTGGTACCTCAACATTAACCTGAGTTTATACTGACTGGTAACTCAACATGGACCTCAGAGTTTATACTCACTGGTAACTCAACATGGACATGAGTTTATACTCACTGGGAACTCAACATGGACCTGAGTTTATACTCACTGGGAAGTCAACATGGACCTGAGTTTATACTCACTGGTAACTCAACATGGACCTCAGAGTTTATATTCACTGGTAACTCAACATGGACCTCAGAGTTTATACTCACTGGTAACTCAACATGGACCTGAGTTTATACTCACTGGTACCTCAACATGAACCTGAGTTTATACTCACTGGTAACTCAACATGGACCTGAGTTTATACTCACTGGTAACTCAACATGGAGCTGAGTTTATACTCACTGGTAACTCAACATGGACCTCAGAGTTTATACTCACTGGTAACTCAACATGGACCTGAGTTTATACTCACTGGTAACTCAACATGGACCTGTGTTTATACTCACTGGTACCTCAACATTAACCTGGGTTTATACTCACTGGTAACTCAACATGGACATGAGTTTATACTCACTGGGAACTCAACATGGACCTGAGTTTATACTCACTGGGAACTCAACATGGACCTGAGTTTATACTCACTGGTAACTCAACATGGAACTCAGAGTTTATATTCACTGGTAACTCAACATGGACCTCAGAGTTTATACTCACTGGTAACTCAACATGGACCTGAGTTTATACTCACTGGTACCTCAACATGAACCTGAGTTTATACTCACTGGTAACTCAACATGGACCTGAGTTTATACTCACTGGTAACTCAACATGGAGCTGAGTTTATACTCACTGGTAACTCAACATGGACCTCAGAGTTTATACTCACTGGTAACTCAACATGGACCTGAGTTTATACTCACTGGTAACTCAACATGGACCTGTGTTTATACTCACTGGTACCTCAACATTAACCTGGGTTTATACTCACTGGTAACTCAACATGGACATGAGTTTATACTCACTGGGAACTCAACATGGACCTGAGTTTATACTCACTGGGAACTCAACATGGACCTGAGTTTATACTCACTGGTAACTCAACATGGAACTCAGAGTTTATATTCACTGGTAACTCAACATGGACCTCAGAGTTTATACTCACTGGTAACTCAACATGGACCTGAGTTTATACTCACTGGTACCTCAACATGAACCTGAGTTTATACTCACTGGTAACTCAACATGGACCTGAGTTTATACTCACTGGTAACTCAACATGGACCTGAGTTTATACTCACTGGTAACTCAACATGGACCTGAGTTTATACTCACTGGTAACTCAACATGGACCTGCGTTTATTCTCACTGGTAACTCAACATGGACCTCAGAGTTTATACTCACTGGTAACTCAACATGGACCTGAGTTTATACTCACTGGTAACTCAACATGGACCTCAGAGTTTATACTCACTGGTAACTCTACATGGACCTGAGTTTATACTCACTGGTAACTCAACATGGACCTGAGTTTATACTCACTGGTAACTCAAAATGGACCTGAGTTTATACTCACTGGTAACTCAACATGGACCTGAGTTTATACTCACTGGTAACTCAACATGGACCTGAGTTTATACTCACTGGTAACTCAACATGGACCTCAGAGTTTATTCTCACTGGTAACTCAACATGGACCTCAGAGTTTATACTCACTGGTAACTCAACATGTACCTGAGTTTATACTCACTGGTAGCTCAACATAGACCTCAGAGTTTATACTCACTGGTAACTCAACATGGACCTGCGTTTATACTCACTGGTAACTCAACATGGACCTGAGTTTATACTCACTGGTAACTCAACATGGACCTGAGTTTATACTCACTGGTAACTCAACATGGACCTGAGTTTATACTCACTGGTAACTCAACATGAACCTGAGTTTATATTCACTGGTAACTCAACATGGACCTGAGTTTATACTCACTGGTAACTCAACATGGACCTGAGTTTATACTCACTGGTAACTCAACATGGACCTGAGTTTATACTCACTGGTAACTCAACATGGACCTGAGTTTATACTCACTGGTAACTCAACATGGACCTGAGTTTATACTCACTGGTAACTCAACATGGACCTGAGTTTATACTCACTGGTTACTCAACATGGACCTGACTTTATACTCACTGGTAACTCAATAAGAACCTCAGAGTTTATTCTCACTGGTAAATCAACATGGACCTCAGAGTTTATTCTCACTGGTAACTCAACATGGACCTCAGAGTTTATACTCACTGGTAACTCAACATGGACCTCAGAGTTTATACTCACTGGTAACTCAACATGGACCTGAGTTTATACTCACTGGTAACTCAACATGGACCTCAGAGATAATACTCACTGGTAACTCAACATGGACCTCATAGTTTATACTCAGTGGTAACTCAACATGGACCTGAGTTTATACTCACTGGAAACCCAACATGGACCTCAGAGTTTATACGCACTGGTAACTCAACATGGACCTGAGTTTATACTCACTTGTAACTCAACATGGACCTGAGTTTATACTCACTGGTAACTCAACATGGACCTGAGTTTATACTCACTGGTAACTCAACATGGACCTCAGAGTTTATACTCACTGGTAACTCAACATGGACCTGAGTTTATACTCACTGGTACCTCAACATTAACCTGGGTTTATACTCACTGGTAACTCAACATGGACCTGAGTTTATACTCACTGGGAACTCAACATGGACCTGAGATTATACTCACTGGTAACTCAACATGGACCTGAGTTTATACTCACTGGTAACTCAACATGGACCTCAGAGTTTATACTCACTGGTAACTCAACATGGACCTGAGTTTATACTCACTGGTAACTCAACATGGACCTCAGAGTTTATATTCACTGGTAACTCAACATGGACCTCAGAATTTATACTCACTGGTAACTCAACATGGAGCTGAGTTTATACTCACTGGTAACTCAACATGGACCTCAGAGTTTATACTCACTGGTAACTCAACATGGACCTGAGTTTATACTCACTGGTAACTCAACATGGACCTGTGTTTATACTCACTGGTACCTCAACATTAACCTGGGTTTATACTCACTGGTAACTCAACATGGACATGAGTTTATACTCACTGGGAACTCAACATGGACCTGAGTTTATACTCACTGGGAACTCAACATGGACCTAAGTTTATACTCACTGGTAACTCAACATGGACCTCAGAGTTTATATTCACTGGTAACTCAACATGGACCTCAGAGTTTATACTCACTGGTAACTCAACATGGACCTGAGTTTATACTCACTGGTACCTCAACATGAACCTGAGTTTATACTCACTGGTAACTCAACATGGACCTGAGTTTATACTCACTGGTAACTCAACATGGACCTGAGTTTATACTCACTGGTAACTCAACATGGACCTGAGTTTATACTCACTGGAAACTCAACATGGACCTCAGAATTTATACTCACTGGTAACTCAACATGGACCTGAGTTTATATTCACTGGAAACTCAACATGGACCTCAGAGTTTATACTCACTGGTAACTCAACATGGACCTGAGTTTATACTCACTGGGTACATAACATGGACCTGAGTTTATACTCACTGGTAACTCAACATGGACCTGAGTTTATTCTCACTGGTAACTCAACATGGACCTCAGAGTTTATATTCACTGGTAACTCAATATGGACCTCAGAGTTTATACTCACTGGTAACTCAACATGGACCTGAGTTTATACTCACTGGTACCTCAACATGAACCTGAGTTTATACTCACTGGTAACTCAACATGGACCTGAGTTTATACTCACTGGTAACTCAACATGGACCTGAGTTTATACTCACTGGTAACTCAAAATGGACCTGAGTTTATACTCACTGGTAACTCAACATGGACCTGAGTTTATACTCACTGGTAACTCAACATGGACCTGAGTTTATACTCACTGGTAACTCAACATGGACCTCAGAGTTTATTCTCACTGGTAACTCAACATGGACCTCAGAGTTTATACTCACTGGTAACTCAACATGTACCTGAGTTTATACTCACTGGTAGCTCAACATAGACCTCAGAGTTTATACTCACTGGTAACTCAACATGGACCTGCGTTTATACTCACTGGTAACTCAACATGGACCTGAGTTTATACTCACTGGTAACTCAACATGGACCTGAGTTTATACTCACTGGTAACTCAACATGGACCTGAGTTTATACTCACTGGTAACTCAACATGAACCTGAGTTTATATTCACTGGTAACTCAACATGGACCTGAGTTTATACTCACTGGTAACTCAACATGGACCTGAGTTTATACTCACTGGTAACTCAACATGGACCTGAGTTTATACTCACTGGTAACTCAACATGGACCTGAGTTTATACTCACTGGTAACTCAACATGGACCTGAGTTTATACTCACTGGTAACTCAACATGGACCTGAGTTTATACTCACTGGTTACTCAACATGGACCTGACTTTATACTCACTGGTAACTCAATAAGAACCTCAGAGTTTATTCTCACTGGTAAATCAACATGGACCTCAGAGTTTATTCTCACTGGTAACTCAACATGGACCTCAGAGTTTATACTCACTGGTAACTCAACATGGACCTCAGAGTTTATACTCACTGGTAACTCAACATGGACCTGAGTTTATACTCACTGGTAACTCAACATGGACCTCAGAGATAATACTCACTGGTAACTCAACATGGACCTCATAGTTTATACTCAGTGGTAACTCAACATGGACCTGAGTTTATACTCACTGGAAACCCAACATGGACCTCAGAGTTTATACGCACTGGTAACTCAACATGGACCTGAGTTTATACTCACTTGTAACTCAACATGGACCTGAGTTTATACTCACTGGTAACTCAACATGGACCTGAGTTTATACTCACTGGTAACTCAACATGGACCTCAGAGTTTATACTCACTGGTAACTCAACATGGACCTGAGTTTATACTCACTGGTACCTCAACATTAACCTGGGTTTATACTCACTGGTAACTCAACATGGACCTGAGTTTATACTCACTGGGAACTCAACATGGACCTGAGATTATACTCACTGGTAACTCAACATGGACCTGAGTTTATACTCACTGGTAACTCAACATGGACCTCAGAGTTTATACTCACTGGTAACTCAACATGGACCTGAGTTTATACTCACTGGTAACTCAACATGGACCTCAGAGTTTATATTCACTGGTAACTCAACATGGACCTCAGAATTTATACTCACTGGTAACTCAACATGGAGCTGAGTTTATACTCACTGGTAACTCAACATGGACCTCAGAGTTTATACTCACTGGTAACTCAACATGGACCTGAGTTTATACTCACTGGTAACTCAACATGGACCTGTGTTTATACTCACTGGTACCTCAACATTAACCTGGGTTTATACTCACTGGTAACTCAACATGGACATGAGTTTATACTCACTGGGAACTCAACATGGACCTGAGTTTATACTCACTGGGAACTCAACATGGACCTAAGTTTATACTCACTGGTAACTCAACATGGACCTCAGAGTTTATATTCACTGGTAACTCAACATGGACCTGAGTTTATACTCACTGGTACCTCAACATGAACCTGAGTTTATACTCACTGGTAACTCAACATGGACCTGAGTTTATACTCACTGGTAACTCAACATGGACCTGAGTTTATACTCACTGGTAACTCAACATGGACCTGAGTTTATACTCACTGGAAACTCAACATGGACCTCAGAATTTATACTCACTGGTAACTCAACATGGACCTGAGTTTATATTCACTGGAAACTCAACATGGACCTCAGAGTTTATACTCACTGGTAACTCAACATGGACCTGAGTTTATACTCACTGGGTACATAACATGGACCTGAGTTTATACTCACTGGTAACTCAACATGGACCTGAGTTTATACTCACTGCTAACTCAACATGGACCTCAGAGTTTATATTCACTGGTAACTCAACATGGACCTCATAGTTTATACTCACTGGTAACTCAACATGGACCTGAGTTTATACTCACTGGTAACTCAACATGGACCTGAGTTTATACTCACTGGTAACTCAACATGGACCTGAGTTTATACTCACTGCTAACTCAACATGGACCTCAGAGTTTATACTCACTGGTAACTCAACATGGACCTCATAGTTTATACTCACTGGTAACTCAACATGGAACTGAGTTTATACTCACTGGTAACTCAACATGGACCTCAGAGTTTATACTCACTGGTAACTCAACATGGACCTGAGTTTATTCTCACTGGTAACTCAACATGGACCTCAGAGTTTATACTCACTGGTAACTCAACATGGACCTCAGAGTTTATACTCACTGGTAACTCAACATGGACCTCATAGTTTATACTCACTGGTAACTCAACATGGACCTCAGAGTTTATACTCACTGGTAACTCAACATGGACCTGAGTTTATACTCACTGGGTACATAACATGGACCTGAGTTTATACTCACTGGTACCTCAACATTAACCTCAGTTTATACTCACTGGTAACTCAACATGGACCTGAGTTTATACTCACTGGGAACTCAACATGGACCTGAGTTTATACTCACTGGTAACTCAACATGGACCTGAGTTTATTCTCACTGGTAACTCAACATGGACCTCAGAGTTTATATTCACTGGTAACTCAATATGGACCTCAGAGTTTATACTCACTGGTAACTCAACATGGACCTGAGTTTATACTCACTGGTACCTCAACATGAACCTGAGTTTATACTCACTGGTAACTCAACATGGACCTGAGTTTATACTCACTGGTAACTCAACATGGACCTGAGTTTATACTCACTGGTAACTCAACATGGACCTGAGTTTATACTCACTGCTAACTCAACATGGACCTCAGAGTTTATACTCACTGGTAACTCAACATGGACCTCATAGTTTATACTCACTGGTAACTCAACATGGAACTGAATTTATACTCACTGGTAACTCAACATGGACCTCAGAGTTTATACTCACTGGTAACTCAACATGGACCTGAGTTTTTTCTCACTGGTAACTCAACATGGACCTCAGAGTTTATACTCACTGGTAACTCAACATGGACCTCATAGTTTATACTCACTGGTAACTCAACATGGACCTGAGTTTATACTCACTGGTAACTCAACATGGACCTCAGAGTTTATACTCACTGGTAACTCAACATGGACCTGAGTTTATACTCACTGGTAACTCAACATGGACCTCAGAGTTTATACTCACTGGTAACTCAAAATGGACCTGAGTTTATACTCACTGGTAACTCAACATGGACCTGAGTTTATACTCACTGGTAACTCAACATGGACCTGAGTTTATTCTCACTGGTAACTCAACATGGACCTCAGAGTTTATATTCACTGGTAACTCAATATGGACCTCAGAGTTTATACTCACTGGTAACTCAACATGGACCTGAGTTTATACTCACTGGTACCTCAACATGAACCTGAGTTTATACTCACTGGTAACTCAACATGGACCTGAGTTTATACTCACTGGTAACTCAACATGGACCTGAGTTTATACTCACTGGTAACTCAACATGGACCTGAGTTTATACTCACTGCTAACTCAACATGGACCTCAGAGTTTATACTCACTGGTAACTCAACATGGACCTCATAGTTTATACTCACTGGTAACTCAACATGGACCTGCGTTTATACTCACTGGTAACTCAACATGGACCTCAGAGTTTATACTCACTGGTAACTCAACATGGACCTGAGTTTATTCTCACTGGTAACTCAACATGGACCTCAGAGTTTATACTCACTGGTAACTCAACATGGACCTCAGAGTTTATACTCACTGGTAACTCAACATGGACCTCATAGTTTATACTCACTGGTAACTCAACATGGACCTCAGAGTTTATACTCACTGGTAACTCAACATGGACCTGAGTTTATACTCACTGGGTACATAACATGGACCTGAGATTATACTCACTGGTACCTCAACATTAACCTCAGTTTATACTCACTGGTAACTCAACATGGACCTGAGTTTATACTCACTGGGAACTCAACATGGACCTGAGTTTATACTCACTGGTAACTCAACATGGACCTGAGTTTATTCTCACTGGTAACTCAACATGGACCTCAGAGTTTATACTCACTGGTAACTCAATATGGACCTCAGAGTTTATACTCACTGGTAACTCAACATGGACCTGAGTTTATACACACTGGTACCTCAACATGAACCTGAGTTTATACTCACTGGTAACTCAACATGGACCTGAGTTTATACTCACTGGTAACTCAACATGGACCTGAGTTTATACTCACTGGTAACTCAACATGGACCTGAGTTTATACTCACTGCTAACTCAACATGGACCTCAGAGTTTATACTCACTGGTAACTCAACATGGACCTCATAGTTTATACTCACTGGTAACTCAACATGGAACTGAGTTTATACTCACTGGTAACTCAACATGGACCTCAGAGTTTATACTCACTGGTAACTCAACATGGACCTGAGTTTATTCTCACTGGTAACTCAACATGGACCTCAGAGTTTATACTCACTGGTAACTCAACATGGACCTCAGAGTTTATACTCACTGGTAACTCAACATGTACCTGAGTTTATACTCACTGGTAGCTCAACATAGACCTCAGAGTTTATACTCACTGGTAACTCAACATGGACCTGCGTTATACTCACTGGTAACTCAACATGGACCTGAGTTTATACTCACTGGTAACTCAACATGGACCTGAGTTTATACTCACTGGTAACTCAACATGGACCTGAGTTTATACTCACTGGTAACTCAACATGGACCTGAGTTTATACTCACTGGTAACTCAACATGGACCTCAGAGTTTATACTCACTGGTAACTCAACATGGACCTCAGAGTTTAAACTCACTGGTAACTCAACATGGACCTGAGTTTATACTCACTGGTAACTCAACATGGACCTGAGTTTATACTCACTGGTAACTCAACATGGACCTGAGTTTATACTCACTGGTAACTCAACATGAACCTGAGTTTATACTTACTGGTAACTCAACATGGACCTGAGTTTATACTCACTGGTAACTCAACATGGAGCTGAGTTTTTACTCACTGGTAACTCAACATGGACCTGAGTTTATACTCACTGGTAACTCAACATGGACCTGAGTTTATACTCACTGCTAACTCAACATGGACCTGAGTTTATACTCACTTGTAACTCAACATGGACCTCAGAGTTTATACTCACTGGTAACTCAACATGGACCTGAGTTTATTCTCACTGGAAACTCAACATGGACCTGAGTTTATACTCACTGGTAACTCAATAAGAACCTCAGAGTTTATATTCACAGGTAACTCAATATGAACCTCAGAGTTTATTCTCACTGGTAACTCAACATGGACCTGAGTTTATTCTCACTGGTAACTCAACATGGACCTGAGTTTATACTCACTGGTAACTCAATATGGACCTCATAGTTTATACTCACTGGTAACTCAACATGGACCTGAGTTTATACTCACTGGTAACTCAACATGGACCTCATAGTTTATACTCAGTGGTAACTCAACATGGACCTGAGTTTATACTCACTGGAAACCCAACATGAACCTCAGAGTTTATACGCACTGGTAACTCAACATGGACCTGAGTTTATACTCACTTGTAACTCAACATGGACCTGAGTTTATACTCACTGGTAACTCAACATGGACCTGAGTTTATACTCACTGGTAACTCAACATGGACCTCAGAGTTTATACTCACTGGTAACTCAACATGGACCTGAGTTTATACTCACTGGTACCTCAACATTAACCTGGGTTTATACTCACTGGTAACTCAACATGGACCTGAGTTTACACTCACTGGGAACTCAACATGGACCTGAGATTATACTCACTGGTAACTCAACATGGACCTGAGTTTATACTCACTGGTAACTCAACATGGACCTCAGAGTTTATATTCACTGGTAACTCAACATGGACCTCAGAATTTATACTCACTGCTAACTCAACATGGAGCTGAGTTTATACTCACTGGTAACTCAACATGGACCTCAGAGTTTATACTCACTGGTAACTCAACATGGACCTGAGTTTATACTCACTGGTAACTCAACATGGACCTGTGTTTATACTCACTGGTACCTCAACATTAACCTGAGTTTATACTGACTGGTAACTCAACATGGACCTCAGAGTTTATACTCACTGGTAACTCAACATGGACATGAGTTTATACTCACTGGGAAGTCAACATGGACCTGAGTTTATACTCACTGGGAAGTCAACATGGACCTGAGTTTATACTCACTGGTAACTCAACATGGACCTCAGAGTTTATATTCACTGGTAACTCAACATGGACCTCAGAGTTTATACTCACTGGTAACTCAACATGGACCTGAGTTTATACTCACTGGTACCTCAACATGAACCTGAGTTTATACTCACTGGTAACTCAACATGGACCTGAGTTTATACTCACTGGTAACTCAACATGGACCTGAGTTTATACTCACTGGTAACTCAACATGGACCTGAGTTCATACTCACTGGTAACTCAACATGGACCTGAGTTTATACTCACTGGTAACTCAACATGTACCAGAGTTTATACTCACTGGTAACTCAACATGGACCTGAGTTTATACTCACTGGAAACTCAACATGGACCTCAGAATTTATACTCACTGGTAACTCAACATGGACCTGAGTTTATACTCACTGGAAACTCAACATGGACCTCATAATTTATACTCACTGGTAACTCAACATGGACCTGAGTTTATATTCACTGGAAACTCAACATGGACCTGAGTTTATACTCACTGGTACCTCAACATTAACCTCAGTTTATACTCACTGGTAACTCAACATGGACCTGAGTTTATACTCACTGGGAACTCAACATGGACCTGAGTTTATACTCACTGGTAACTCAACATGGACCTGAGTTTATACTCACTGGTAACTCAACATGGACCTGAGTTTATACTCACTGGTAACTAAACATGGACCTGAGTTTATACTCACTGCTAACTCAACATGGACCTCAGAGTTTATACTCACTGGTAACTCAACATGGACCTCATAGTTTATACTCACTGGTAACTCAACATGGAACTGAATTTATACTCACTGGTAACTCAACATGGACCTCAGAGTTTATACTCACTGGTAACTCAACATGGACCTGAGTTTATTCTCACTGGTAACTCAACATGGACCTCAGAGTTTATACTCACTGGTAACTCAACATGGACCTCATAGTTTATACTCACTGGTAACTCAACATGGACCTGAGTTTATACTCACTGGTAACTCAACATGGACCACAGAGTTTATACTCACTGGTAACTCAACATGGACCTGAGTTTATACTCACTGGTAACTCAACATGGACCTCAGAGTTTATACTCACTGGTAACTCAAAATGGACCTGAGTTTATACTCACTGGTAACTCAACATGGACCTGAGTTTATACTCACTGGGAACTCAACATGGACCTGAGTTTATACTCACTGGTAACTCAACATGGACCTGAGTTTATTCTCACTGGTAACTCAACATGGACCTCAGAGTTTATATTCACTGGTAACTCAATATGGACCTCAGAGTTTATACTCACTGGTAACTCAACATGGACCTGAGTTTATACTCACTGGTACCTCAACATGAACCTGAGTTTATACTCACTGGTAACTCAACATGGACCTGAGTTTATACTCACTGGTAACTCAACATGGACCTGAGTTTATACTCACTGGTAACTCAACATGGACCTGAGTTTATACTCACTGCTAACTCAACATGGACCTCAGAGTTTATACTCACTGGTAACTCAACATGGACCTCATAGTTTATACTCACTGGTAACTCAACATGGACCTGCGTTTATACTCACTGGTAACTCAACATGGACCTCAGAGTTTATACTCACTGGTAACTCAACATGGACCTGAGTTTATTCTCACTGGTAACTCAACATGGACCTCAGAGTTTATACTCACTGGTAACTCAACATGGACCTCAGAGTTTATACTCACTGGTAACTCAACATGGACCTCAGAGTTTATACTCACTGGTAACTCAACATGGACCTGAGTTTATACTCACTGGGTACATAACATGGACCTGAGTTTATACTCACTGGTACCTCAACATTAACCTCAGTTTATACTCACTGGTAACTCAACATGGACCTGAGTTTATACTCACTGGGAACTCAACATGGACCTGAGTTTATACTCACTGGTAACTCAACATGGACCTGAGTTTATTCTCACTGGTAACTCAACATGGACCTCAGAGTTTATATTCACTGGTAACTCAATATGGACCTCATAGTTTATACTCACTGGTAACTCAACATGGACCTGAGTTTATACTCACTGGTAACTCAACATGGACCTCATAGTTTATACTCAGTGGTAACTCAACATGGACCTGAGTTTATACTCACTGGAAACCCAACATGAACCTCAGAGTTTATACGCACTGGTAACTCAACATGGACCTGAGTTTATACTCACTTGTAACTCAACATGGACCTGAGTTTATACTCACTGGTAACTCAACATGGACCTGAGTTTATACTCACTGGTAACTCAACATGGACCTCAGAGTTTATACTCACTGGTAACTCAACATGGACCTGAGTTTATACTCACTGGTACCTCAACATTAACCTGGGTTTATACTCACTGGTAACTCAACATGGACCTGAGTTTATACTCACTGGGAACTCAACATGGACCTGAGATTATACTCACTGGTAACTCAACATGGACCTGAGTTTATACTCACTGGTAACTCAACATGGACCTCAGAGTTTATATTCACTGGTAACTCAACATGGACCTCAGAATTTATACTCACTGGTAACTCAACATGGAGCTGAGTTTATACTCACTGGTAACTCAACATGGACCTCAGAGTTTATACTCACTGGTAACTCAACATGGACCTGAGTTTATACTCACTGGTAACTCAACATGGACCTGTGTTTATACTCACTGGTACCTCAACATTAACCTGAGTTTATACTGACTGGTAACTCAACATGGACCTCAGAGTTTATACTCACTGGTAACTCAACATGGACATGAGTTTATACTCACTGGGAAGTCAACATGGACCTGAGTTTATACTCACTGGGAAGTCAACATGGACCTGAGTTTATACTCACTGGTAACTCAACATGGACCTCAGAGTTTATATTCACTGGTAACTCAACATGGACCTCAGAGTTTATACTCACTGGTAACTCAACATGGACCTGAGTTTATACTCACTGGTACCTCAACATGAACCTGAGTTTATACTCACTGGTAACTCAACATGGACCTGAGTTTATACTCACTGGTAACTCAACATGGACCTGAGTTTATACTCACTGGTAACTCAACATGGACCTGAGTTCATACTCACTGGTAACTCAACATGGACCTGAGTTTATACTCACTGGTAACTCAACATGTACCAGAGTTTATACTCACTGGTAACTCAACATGGACCTGAGTTTATACTCACTGGAAACTCAACATGGACCTCAGAATTTATACTCACTGGTAACTCAACATGGACCTGAGTTTATACTCACTGGAAACTCAACATGGACCTCAGAATTTATACTCACTGGTAACTCAACATGGACCTGAGTTTATATTCACTGGAAACTCAACATGGACCTGAGTTTATACTCACTGGTACCTCAACATTAACCTCAGTTTATACTCACTGGTAACTCAACATGGACCTGAGTTTATACTCACTGGGAACTCAACATGGACCTGAGTTTATACTCACTGGTAACTCAACATGGACCTGAGTTTATACTCACTGGTAACTCAACATGGACCTGAGTTTATACTCACTGGTAACTCAACATGGACCTGAGTTTATACTCACTGCTAACTCAACATGGACCTCAGAGTTTATACTCACTGGTAACTCAACATGGACCTCATAGTTTATACTCACTGGTAACTCAACATGGAACTGAATTTATACTCACTGGTAACTCAACATGGACCTCAGAGTTTATACTCACTGGTAACTCAACATGGACCTGAGTTTATTCTCACTGGTAACTCAACATGGACCTCAGAGTTTATACTCACTGGTAACTCAACATGGACCTCATAGTTTATACTCACTGGTAACTCAACATGGACCTGAGTTTATACTCACTGGTAACTCAACATGGACCTCAGAGTTTATACTCACTGGTAACTCAACATGGACCTGAGTTTATACTCACTGGTAACTCAACATGGACCTCAGAGTTTATACTCACTGGTAACTCAAAATGGACCTGAGTTTATACTCACTGGTAACTCAACATGGACCTGAGTTTATACTCACTGGGAACTCAACATGGACCTGAGTTTATACTCACTGGTAACTCAACATGGACCTGAGTTTATTCTCACTGGTAACTCAACATGGACCTCAGAGTTTATATTCACTGGTAACTCAATATGGACCTCAGAGTTTATACTCACTGGTAACTCAACATGGACCTGAGTTTATACTCACTGGTACCTCAACATGAACCTGAGTTTATACTCACTGGTAACTCAACATGGACCTGAGTTTATACTCACTGGTAACTCAACATGGACCTGAGTTTATACTCACTGGTAACTCAACATGGACCTGAGTTTATACTCACTGCTAACTCAACATGGACCTCAGAGTTTATACTCACTGGTAACTCAACATGGACCTCATAGTTTATACTCACTGGTAACTCAACATGGACCTGCGTTTATACTCACTGGTAACTCAACATGGACCTCAGAGTTTATACTCACTGGTAACTCAACATGGACCTGAGTTTATTCTCACTGGTAACTCAACATGGACCTCAGAGTTTATACTCACTGGTAACTCAACATGGACCTCAGAGTTTATACTCACTGGTAACTCAACATGGACCTCATAGTTTATACTCACTGGTAACTCAACATGGACCTCAGAGTTTATACTCACTGGTAACTCAACATGGACCTGAGTTTATACTCACTGGGTACATAACATGGACCTGAGTTTATACTCACTGGTACCTCAACATTAACCTCAGTTTATACTCACTGGTAACTCAACATGGACCTGAGTTTATACTCACTGGGAACTCAACATGGACCTGAGTTTATACTCACTGGTAACTCAACATGGACCTGAGTTTATTCTCACTGGTAACTCAACATGGACCTCAGAGTTTATATTCACTGGTAACTCAATATGGACCTCAGAGTTTATACTCACTGGTAACTCAACATGGACCTGAGTTTATACACACTGGTACCTCAACATGAACCTGAGTTTATACTCACTGGTAACTCAACATGGACCTGAGTTTATACTCACTGGTAACTCAACATGGACCTGAGTTTATACTCACTGGTAACTCAACATGGACCTGAGTTTATACTCACTGCTAACTCAACATGGACCTCAGAGTTTATACTCACTGGTAACTCAACATGGACCTCATAGTTTATACTCACTGGTAACTCAACATGGAACTGAGTTTATACTCACTGGTAACTCAACATGGACCTCAGAGTTTATACTCACTGGTAACTCAACATGGACCTGAGTTTATTCTCACTGGTAACTCAACATGGACCTCAGAGTTTATACTCACTGGTAACTCAACATGGACCTCAGAGTTTATACTCACTGGTAACTCAACATGTACCTGAGTTTATACTCACTGGTAGCTCAACATAGACCTCAGAGTTTATACTCACTGGTAACTCAACATGGACCTGCGTTATACTCACTGGTAACTCAACATGGACCTGAGTTTATACTCACTGGTAACTCAACATGGACCTGAGTTTATACTCACTGGTAACTCAACATGGACCTGAGTTTATACTCACTGGTAACTCAACATGGACCTGAGTTTATACTCACTGGTAACTCAACATGGACCTCAGAGTTTATACTCACTGGTAACTCAACATGGACCTCAGAGTTTAAACTCACTGGTAACTCAACATGGACCTGAGTTTATACTCACTGGTAACTCAACATGGACCTGAGTTTATACTCACTGGTAACTCAACATGGACCTGAGTTTATACTCACTGGTAACTCAACATGAACCTGAGTTTATACTCACTGGTAACTCAACATGGACCTGAGTTTATACTCACTGGTAACTCAACATGGAGCTGAGTTTTTACTCACTGGTAACTCAACATGGACCTGAGTTTATACTCACTGGTAACTCAACATGGACCTGAGTTTATACTCACTGCTAACTCAACATGGACCTGAGTTTATACTCACTGGTAACTCAACATGGACCTCAGAGTTTATACTCACTGGTAACTCAACATGGACCTGAGTTTATTCTCACTGGAAACTCAACATGGACCTGAGTTTATACTCACTGGTAACTCAATAAGAACCTCAGAGTTTATATTCACAGGTAACTCAATATGAACCTCAGAGTTTATTCTCACTGGTAACTCAACATGGACCTGAGTTTATTCTCACTGGTAACTCAACATGGACCTGAGTTTATACTCACTGGTAACTCAATATGGACCTCATAGTTTATACTCACTGGTAACTCAACATGGACCTGAGTTTATACTCACTGGTAACTCAACATGGACCTCATAGTTTATACTCAGTGGTAACTCAACATGGACCTGAGTTTATACTCACTGGAAACCCAACATGAACCTCAGAGTTTATACGCACTGGTAACTCAACATGGACCTGAGTTTATACTCACTTGTAACTCAACATGGACCTGAGTTTATACTCACTGGTAACTCAACATGGACCTGAGTTTATACTCACTGGTAACTCAACATGGACCTCAGAGTTTATACTCACTGGTAACTCAACATGGACCTGAGTTTATACTCACTGGTACCTCAACATTAACCTGGGTTTATACTCACTGGTAACTCAACATGGACCTGAGTTTATACTCACTGGGAACTCAACATGGACCTGAGATTATACTCACTGGTAACTCAACATGGACCTGAGTTTATACTCACTGGTAACTCAACATGGACCTCAGAGTTTATATTCACTGGTAACTCAACATGGACCTCAGAATTTATACTCACTGGTAACTCAACATGGAGCTGAGTTTATACTCACTGGTAACTCAACATGGACCTCAGAGTTTATACTCACTGGTAACTCAACATGGACTTGAGTTTATACTCACTGGTAACTCAACATGGACCTGTGTTTATACTCACTGGTACCTCAACATTAACCTGAGTTTATACTGACTGGTAACTCAACATGGACCTCAGAGTTTATACTCACTGGTAACTCAACATGGACATGAGTTTATACTCACTGGGAAGTCAACATGGACCTGAGTTTATACTCACTGGGAAGTCAACATGGACCTGAGTTTATACTCACTGGTAACTCAACATGGACCTCAGAGTTTATATTCACTGGTAACTCAACATGGACCTCAGAGTTTATACTCACTGGTAACTCAACATGGACCTGAGTTTATACTCACTGGTACCTCAACATGAACCTGAGTTTATACTCACTGGTAACTCAACATGGACCTGAGTTTATACTCACTGGTAACTCAACATGGACCTGAGTTTATACTCACTGGTAACTCAACATGGACCTGAGTTCATACTCACTGGTAACTCAACATGGACCTGAGTTTATACTCACTGGTAACTCAACATGTACCAGAGTTTATACTCACTGGTAACTCAACATGGACCTGAGTTTATACTCACTGGAAACTCAACATGGACCTCAGAATTTATACTCACTGGTAACTCAACATGGACCTGAGTTTATACTCACTGGAAACTCAACATGGACCTCAGAATTTATACTCACTGGTAACTCAACATGGACCTGAGTTTATATTCACTGGTACCTCAACATTAACCTCAGTTTATACTCACTGGTAACTCAACATGGACCTGAGTTTATACTCACTGGGAACTCAACATGGACCTGAGTTTATACTCACTGGTAACTCAACATGGACCTGAGTTTATACTCACTGGTAACTCAACATGGACCTCAGAGTTTATATTCACTGGTAACTCAACATTGACCTCAGAGTTTATACTCACTGGTAACTCAACATGGACCTGAGTTTATACTCACTGGTACCTCAACATGAACCTGAGTTTATACTCACTGGTAACTCAACATGGACCTGAGTTTATACTCACTGGTAACTCAACATGGACCTGAGTTTATACTCACTGGTAACTCAACATGGACCTGAGTTTATACTCACTGGTAACTCAACATGGACCTCAGAGTTTATACTCACTGGTAACTCAACATGGACCTCATAGTTTATACTCACTGGTAACTCAACATGGACCTGAGTTTATACTCACTGGTAACTCAACATGGACCTCAGAGTTTATACTCACTGGTAACTCAACATGGACCTGAGTTTATTCTCACTGGTAACTCAACATGGACCTCAGAGTTTATACTCACTGGTAACTCAACATGGACCTCATAGTTTATACTCACTGGTAACTCAACATGGACCTGAGTTTATACTCACTGGTAACTCAACATGGACCTCAGAGTTTATACTCACTGGTAACTCAACATGGACCTGAGTTTATACTCACTGGTAACTCAACATGGACCTGAGTTTATACTCACTGGTAACTCAAAATGGACCTGAGTTTATACTCACTGGTAACTCAACATGGACCTGAGTTTATACTCACTGGTAACTCAACATGGACCTGAGTTTATACTCACTGGTAACTCAACATGGACCTCAGAGTTTATACTCACTGGTAACTCAACATGGACCTCAGAGTTTATACTCACTGGTAACTCAACATGGACCTGAGTTTATACTCACTGGTAACTCAACATGGACCTGAGTTTATACTCACTGGTAACTCAACATGGACCTGAGTTTATACTCACTGGTAACTCAACATGGACCTGAGTTTATACTCACTGGTAACTCAACATGGACCTGAGTTTATACTCACTGGTAACTCAACATGAACCTGAGTTTATACTCACTGGTAACTCAACATGGACCTGAGTTTATACTCACTGGTAACTCAACATGGACCTGAGTTTATACTCACTGGTAACTCAAAATGGACCTGAGTTTATACACACTGTTAACTCAACATGGACCTGAGTTTATACTCACTGGTAACTCAACATGGACCTGAGTTTATACTCACTGGTAACTCAACATGGACCTCAGAGTTTATACTCACTGGTAACTCAACAACGACCTCAGAGTTTATACTCACTGGTAACTCAACATGTACCTGAGTTTATACTCACTGTTAGCTCAATATAGACCTCAGAGTTTATACTCACTGGTAACTCAGCATGGACCTGCGTTTATACTCACTGGTAACTCAACATGGACCTGAGTTTATACTCACTGGTAACTCAACATGGACCTGAGTTTATACTCACTGGTAACTCAACATGGACCTGAGTTTATACACACTGGTAACTCAACATGGAACTGAGTTTATACTCACTGGTAACTCAACATGAACCTGAGTTTATACTCACTAGTAACTCAACATGGACCTGAGTTTATACTCACTGGTAACTCAACATGGAGCTGAGTTTATACTCACTGGTAACTCAACATGGACCTGAGTTTATACTCACTGGTAACTCAACATGGACCTGAGTTTATACTCACTGGTAACTCAACATGGACCTGAGTTTATACTCACTGGTAACTCAACATGGACCTCATAGTTTATACTCACTGGTAACTCAACATGGACCTGAGTTTATACTCACTGGTAACTCAACATGGACCTGAGTTTATACTCACTGGTAACTCAACATGGACCTCAGAGTTTATACTCACTGGTAACTCAACATGGACCTCAGAGTTTATACTCACTGGTAACTCAACATGTACCTGAGTTTATACTCACTGGTAGCTCAACATAGACCTCAGAGTTTATACTCACTGGTAACTCAACATGGACCTGCGTTTATACTCACTGGTAACTCAACATGGACCTGAGTTTATACTCACTGGTAACTCAACATGGACCTGAGTTTATACTCACTGGTAACTCAACATGGACCTGAGTTTATACTCACTGGTAACTCAACATGGACCTGAGTTTATTCTCACTGGTAACTCAACATGGACCTGAGTTTATACTCACTGGTAACTCAACATGGACCTCAGAGTTTATACTCACTGGTAACTCAACATGGACCTGAGTTTATACTCACTGGTAACTCAACATGGACCTGAGTTTATACTCACTGGTAACTCAAAATGGACCTGAGTTTATACTCACTGGTAACTCAACATGGACCTGAGTTTATACTCACTGGTAACTCAACATGGACCTGAGTTTATACTCACTGGTAACTCAACATGGACCTCAGAGTTTATACTCACTGGTAACTCAACATGGACCTCAGAGTTTATACTCACTGGTAACTCAACATGTACCTGAGTTTATACTCACTGGTAGCTCAACATAGACCTCAGAGTTTATACTCACTGGTAACTCAACATGGACCTGCGTTTATACTCACTGGTAACTCAACATGGACCTGAGTTTATACTCACTGGTAACTCAACATGGACCTGAGTTTATACTCACTGGTAACTCAACATGGACCTGAGTTTATACTCACTGGTAACTCAACATGGACCTGAGTTTATACTCACTGGTAACTCAACATGGACCTCAGAGTTTATACTCACTGGTAACTCAACATGGACCTCAGAGTTTAAACTCACTGGTAACTCAACATGGACCTGAGTTTATACTCACTGGTAACTCAACATGGACCTGAGTTTATACTCACTGGTAACTCAACATGGACCTGAGTTTATACTCACTGGTAACTCAACATGAACCTGAGTTTATACTCACTGGTAACTCAACATGGACCTGAGTTTATACTCACTGGTAACTCAAAATGGACCTGAGTTTATACTCACTGGTAACTCAAAATGGACCTGAGTTTATACTTACTGGTAACTCAACATGGACCTGAGTTTATACTCACTGGTAACTCAACATGGACCTGAGTTTATACTCACTGGTAACTCAACATGGACCTCAGAGTTTATACTCACTGGTAACTCAACATGGACCTCAGAGTTTATACTCACTGGTAACTCAACATGTACCTGAGTTTATACTCACTGGTAGCTCAATATAGACCTCAGAGTTTATACTCACTGGTAACTCAGCATGGACCTGCGTTTATACTCACTGGTAACTCAACATGGACCTGAGTTTATACTCACTGGTAACTCAACATGGACCTGAGTTTATACTCACTGGTAACTCAACATGGACCTGAGTTTATACACACTGGTAACTCAACATGGAACTGAGTTTATACTCACTGGTAACTCAACATGAACCTGAGTTTATACTCACTGGTAACTCAACATGGACCTGAGTTTATACTCACTGGTAACTCAACATGGAGCTGAGTTTATACTCACTGGTAACTCAACATGGACCTGAGTTTATACTCACTGGGAACTCAACATGGACCTGAGTTTATACTCACTGGTAACTCAACATGGACCTGAGTTTATACTCACTGGTAACTCAACATGGACCTCATAGTTTATACTCACTGGTAACTCAACATGGACCTGAGTTTATACTCACTGGTAACTCAACATGGACCTCAGAGTTTATACTCACTGGTAACACAACATAAACCTGAGTTTATACTCACTGGTAACTCAACATGGACCTGAGTTTATACTCACTGGTAACTCAACATGGACCTGAGTTTATACTCACTGGTAACTCAACATGGACCTGAGTTTATACTCACTGGTAACTCAACATGGACCTGAGTTTATACTCACTGGTAACTCAACATGGACCTCAGATTTTATACTCACTGGTAACTCAACATGGACCTCAGAGTTTATATTCACTGGTAACTCAACATGTACCTGAGTTTATACTCACTGGTAACTCAACATGGACCTGAGTTTATACTCACTGGTAACTCAACATGGACCTGAGTTTATACTCACTGGTAAATCAACATGAACCTGAGTTTATATTCACTGGTAACTCAACATGGACCTGAGTTTATACTCACTGGTAACTCAACATGGACCTGAGTTTATACTCACTGGTAACTCAACATGGACCTCAGAGTTTATACTCACTGGTAAATCAACATGGACCTGAGTTTATACTCACTGGTAACTCAACATGGACCTGAGTTTATACTCACTGGTAACTCAACATGGACCTCAGAGTTTATACTCACTGGTAACTCAACATGGACATCAGAGTTTATACTCACTGGTAACTCAACATGTACCTGAGTTTATACTCACTGGTAGCTCAACAGAGACCTCAGAGTTTATACTCACTGGTAACTCAACATGGACCTGCGTTTATACTCACTGGTAACTCAACATGGACCTGAGTTTATACTCACTGGTAACTCAACATGGACCTGAGTTTATACTCACTGGTAACTCAACATGGACCTGAGTTTATACTCACTGGTAACTCAACATGGACCTGAGTTTATACTCACTGGTAACTCAACATGGACCTCAGAGTTTATACTCACTGGTAACTCAACATGGACCTCAGAGTTTAAACTCACTGGTAACTCAACATGGACCTGAGTTTATACTCACTGGTAACTCAACATGGACCTGAGTTTATACTCACTGGTAACTCAACATGGACCTGAGTTTATACTCACTGGTAACTCAACATGAACCTGAGTTTATACTCACTGGTAACTCAACATGGACCTGAGTTTATACTCACTGGTAACTCAACATGGACCTGAGTTTATACTCACTGGTAACTCAAAATGGACCTGAGTTTATACACACTGTTAACTCAACATGGACCTGAGTTTATACTCACTGGTAACTCAACATGGACCTGAGTTTATACTCACTGGTAACTCAACATGGACCTCAGAGTTTATACTCACTGGTAACTCAACAACGACCTCAGAGTTTATACTCACTGGTAACTCAACATGTACCTGAGTTTATACTCACTGTTAGCTCAATATAGACCTCAGAGTTTATACTCACTGGTAACTCAGCATGGACCTGCGTTTATACTCACTGGTAACTCAACATGGACCTGAGTTTATACTCACTGGTAACTCAACATGGACCTGAGTTTATACTCACTGGTAACTCAACATGGACCTGAGTTTATACACACTGGTAACTCAACATGGAACTGAGTTTATACTCACTGGTAACTCAACATGAACCTGAGTTTATACTCACTGGTAACTCAACATGGACCTGAGTTTATACTCACTGGTAACTCAACATGGAGCTGAGTTTATACTCACTGGTAACTCAACATGGACCTGAGTTTATACTCACTGGTAACTCAACATGGACCTGAGTTTATACTCACTGGTAACTCAACATGGACCTGAGTTTATACTCACTGGTAACTCAACATGGACCTCATAGTTTATACTCACTGGTAACTCAACATGGACCTGAGTTTATACTCACTGGTAACTCAACATGGACCTCAGAGTTTATACTCACTGGTAACACAACATAAACCTGAGTTTATACTCACTGGTAACTCAACATGGACCTGAGTTTATACTCACTGGTAACTCAACATGGACCTGAGTTTATACTCACTGGTAACTCAACATGGACTTGAGTTTATACTCACTGGTAACTCAACATGGACCTGAGTTTATACTCACTGGTAACTCAACATGGACCTCAGATTTTATACTCACTGGTAACTCAACATGGACCTCAGAGTTTATATTCACTGGTAACTCAACATGTACCTGAGTTTATACTCACTGGTAACTCAACATGGACCTGAGTTTATACTCACTGGTAACTCAACATGGACCTGAGTTTATACTCACTGGTAACTCAACATGAACCTGAGTTTATATTCACTGGTAACTCAACATGGACCTGAGTTTATACTCACTGGTAACTCAACATGGACCTGAGTTTATACTCACTGGTAACTCAACATGGACCTCAGAGTTTATATTCACTGGTAACTCATCATGGACCTCAGAGTTTATACTCACTGGTAACTCAACATGGACCTGAGTTTATACTCACTGGTACCTCAACATGAACCTGAGTTTATACTCACTGGTAACTCAACATGGACCTGAGTTTATACTCACTGGTAACTCAACATGGACCTGAGTTTATACTCACTGGTAACTCAACATGGACCTGAGTTTATACTCACTGGTAACTCAACATGGACCTCAGAGTTTATATTCACTGGTAAATCAACATGGACCTCAGAGTTTATACTCACTGGTAACTCAACATGGACCTGAGTTTATACTCACTGGTACCTCAACATGAACCTGAGTTTATACTCACTGGAAACGCAACATGGACCTCAGAATTTATACTCACTGGTAACTCAACATGGACCTGAGTTTATATTCACTGGAAACTCAACATGGACCTCAGAGTTTATACTCACTGGTAACTCAACATGGACCTGAGTTTATACTCACTGGGTACTCAACATGGACCTGAGTTTATACTCACTGGTACCTCAACATTAACCTGAGTTTATACTCACTGGTAACTCAACATGGACCTGCGTTTATACTCACTGGGAACTCAACATGGACCTGAGTTTATACTCACTGATAACTCAACATGGACCTGAGTTTATACTCACTGATAACTCAACATGGACCTCAGAGTTTGTATTCACTGGTAACTCAACATGGACCTCAGAGTTTATACTCACTGGTAACTCAACGTGGACCTGAGTTTATACTCACTGGTACCTCAACATGAACCTGAGTTTATACTCACTGGTAACTCAACATGGACCTGAGTTTATACTCACTGGTAACTCAACACGGACCTGAGTTTATACTCACTGGTAACTCAACATGGACCTTAGTTTATACTCACTGGTAACTCAACATGGACCTCAGAGTTTATATTCACTGGTAACTCAACATGGACCTCAGAGTTTATACTCACTGGTAACTCAACATGGACCTGAGTTTATACTCACTGGTACCTCAACATGAACCTGAGTTTATACTCACTGGTAACTCAACATGGACCTGAGTTTATACTCACTGGTAACTCAACATGGACCTTAGTTTATACTCACTGGTAACTCAACATGGACCTCAGAGTTTATATTCACTGGTAACTCAACATGGACCTCAGAGTTTATTCTCACTGGTAACTCAACATGGACCTGAGTTTATACTCACTGGTACCTCAACATGAACCTGAGTTTATACTCACTGGTAACTCAACATGGACCTGAGTTTATACTCACTGGTAACTCAACATGGACCTCAGAGTTTATATTCACTGGTAACTCAACATGGACCTCAGAGTTTATACTCACTGGTAACTCAACATGGACCTGAGTTTATACTCACTGGTACCTCAACATGAACCTGAGTTTATACTCACTGGTAACTCAACATGGACCTGAGTTTATACTCACTGGTAACTCAACATGGACCTGCGTTTATACTCACTGGTAACTCAACATGGACCTGAGTTTATACTAACTGGTAACTCAACATGGACCTGAGTTTATACTCACTGGTAACTCAACATGTACCTGAGTTTATACTCACTGGTAACTCAACATGTACCAGAGTTTATACTCACTGGAAACTCAACATGGACCTCAGAATTTATACTCACTGGTAACTCAACATGGACCTGAGTTTATACTCACTGGAAACTCAACATGGACCTCAGAATTTATACTCACTGGTAACTCAACATGGACCTGAGTTTATATTCACTGGAAACTCAACATGGACCTCAGAGTTTATACTCACTGGTAACTCAACATGGACCTGAGTTTATACTCACTGCTACCTCAACATTAACCTGAGTTTATACTCACTGGTAACTCAACATGGACCTGAGTTTATACTCACTGGGAACTCAACATGGACCTCAGAGTTTATACTCACTGGTAACTCAACATGGACCTCAGAATTTATACTCACTGGTAACTCAACATGGACCTGAGTTTATACTCACTTCGAACTCAACATGGACCTGAGTTTTTACTCACTGGTAACTCAACATGGACCTGAGTTTATCCTCACTGGTAACTCAACATGTACCTGAGTTTATACTCACTGGAAACTCAACATGGTCCTCAGAGTTTATACTCACTGGTAACTAAACATGAACCTCAGAGTTTATACTCACTGGTAACTCAACATGGACCTCAGAGTTTACACTCACTGGTAACTCAACATGGACCTGAGTTTATACTCACTGGTAACTCAACATGGATCTGAGTTTACACTCACTGGTAACTAAACATGAACCTCAGAGTTTATACTCACTGGTAACTCAACATGGACCTCCACTTTATACTCACTAGGAACTCAACATGGGCCTCAGAGTTTATACTCACTGGTAACTCAACATGAACCTCAGAGTTTATACTCACTGGTACCTCAACATGAACCTGAGTTTATACTCACTGGTAACTCAACATGGACCTGAGTTTATACTCACTGGTAACTCAACATGGACCTCAGAGTTTACACTCACTGGTAACTCAACATGGACCTCAGAATTTATACTCACTGGTAACTCAACATGGAGCTGAGTTTATACTCACTGGTAACTCAACATGGACCTGAGTTTATACTCACTGGGATCTCAACATGGACCTGAGTTTATACTCACTGGTAACTCAACATGGACCTGAGTTTATACTCACTGGTAACTCAACATGGACCTCAGAGTTTATATTCACTGGTAACTCAACATGGACCTGAGTTTATACTCACTGGTACCTCAACATAAACCTGAGTTTATACTCACTGGTAACTCAACATGGACCCGAGTTTATACTCACTGGTAACTCAACATGGACCTGAGTTTATACTCACTGGTAACTCAACATGGACCTCAGAGTTTATACTCACTGGTAACTCAACATGGACCTCAGAGTTTATACTCACTGGTAACTCAACATGGACCTGAGTTTATACTCACTGGTACCTCAACATGAACCTGAGTTTATACTCACTGGTAACTCAACATGGACCTGAGTTTATACTCACTGGTAACTCAACATGGACCTGAGTTTATACTCACTGGTAACTCAACATGGACCTGAGTTTATACTCACTGGTAACTCAACATGGACCTGAGTTTATACTCACTGGTAACTCAACATGGACCTCAGAGTTTATACTCACTGGTAACTCAACATGTACCTGAGTTTATACTCACTGGTAACTCAACATGTACCAGAGTTTATACTCACTGGTAACTCAACATGGACCTCAGAGTTTACACTCACTGGTAACTCAACATGGACCTCAGAATTTATACTCACTGGTAACTCAACATGGAGCTGAGTTTATACTCACTGGTAACTCAACATGGACCTGAGTTTATACTCACTGGGATCTCAACATGGACCTGAGTTTATACTCACTGGTAACTCAACATGGACCTGAGTTTATACTCACTGGTAACTCAACATGGACCTCAGAGTTTATATTCACTGGTAACTCAACATGGACCTGAGTTTATACTCACTGGTACCTCAACATTAACCTGAGTTTATACTCACTGGTAACTCAACATGGACCTGAGCTTATACTCACTGGGAACTCAACATGGACCTGAGTTTATACTCACTGGTAACTCAACATGGACCTGAGTTTATACTCACTGGTAACTCAACATGGACCTCAGAGTTTATATTCTCTGGTAACTCAACATGGACCTCAGAGTTTATACTCACTGGTAACTCAACATGGACCTGAATTTATACTCACTGGTACCTCAACATAAACCTGAGTTTATACTCACTGGTAACTCAACATGGACCCGAGTTTATACTCACTGGTAACTCAACATGGACCTGAGTTTATACTCACTGGTAACTCAACATGGACCTCAGAGTTTATACTCACTGGTAACTCAACATGGACCTCAGAGTTTATACTCACTGGTAACTCAACATGGACCTGAGTTTATACTCACTGGTACCTCAACATGAACCTGAGTTTATACTCACTGGTAACTCAACATGGACCTGAGTTTATACTCACTGGTAACTCAACATGGACCTGAGTTTATACTCACTGGTAACTCAACATGGACCTGAGTTTATACTCACTGGTAACTCAACATGGACCTGAGTTTATACTCACTGGTAACTCAACATGGACCTCAGAGTTTATACTCACTGGTAACTCAACATGTACCTGAGTTTATACTCACTGGTAACTCAACATGTACCAGAGTTTATACTCACTGGTAACTCAACATGGACCTCAGAGTTTACACTCACTGGTAACTCAACATGGACCTCAGAATTTATACTCACTGGTAACTCAACATGGAGCTGAGTTTATACTCACTGGTAACTCAACATTAACCTGAGTTTATACTCACTGGTAACTCAACATGGACCTGAGCTTATACTCACTGGGAACTCAACATGGACCTGAGTTTATACTCACTGGTAACTCAACATGGACCTGAGTTTATACTCACTGGTAACTCAACATGGACCTCAGAGTTTATATTCTCTGGTAACTCAACATGGACCTCAGAGTTTATACTCACTGGTAACTCAACATGGACCTGAATTTATACTCACTGGTACCTCAACATAAACCTGAGTTTATACTCACTGGTAACTCAACATGGACCCGAGTTTATACTCACTGGTAACTCAACATGGACCTGAGTTTATACTCACTGGTAACTCAACATGGACCTCAGAGTTTATACTCACTGGTAACTCAACATGGACCTCAGAGTTTATACTCACTGGTAACTCAACATGGACCTGAGTTTATACTCACTGGTACCTCAACATGAACCTGAGTTTATACTCACTGGTAACTCAACATGGACCTGAGTTTATACTCACTGGTAACTCAACATGGACCTGAGTTTATACTCACTGGTAACTCAACATGGACCTGAGTTTATACTCACTGGTAACTCAACATGGACCTGAGTTTATACTCACTGGTAACTCAACATGGACCTCAGAGTTTATACTCACTGGTAACTCAACATGTACCTGAGTTTATACTCACTGGTAACTCAACATGGACCTGAGTTTATACTCACTGGTAACTCAACATGGACCTGAGTTTATACTCACTGGTAACTCAACATGGACCTGAGTTTATACTCACTGGTAACTCAACATGGACCTCAGAGTTTATATTCACTGGTAAATCAACATGGACCTCAGAGTTTATACTCACTGGTAACTCAACATGGACCTGAGTTTATACTCACTGGTACCTCAACATGAACCTGAGTTTATACTCACTGGAAACGCAACATGGACCTCAGAATTTATACTCACTGGTAACTCAACATGGACCTGAGTTTATATTCACTGGAAACTCAACATGGACCTCAGAGTTTATACTCACTGGTAACTCAACATGGACCTGAGTTTATACTCACTGGGTACTCAACATGGACCTGAGTTTATACTCACTGGTACCTCAACATTAACCTGAGTTTATACTCACTGGTAACTCAACATGGACCTGCGTTTATACTCACTGGGAACTCAACATGGACCTGAGTTTATACTCACTGATAACTCAACATGGACCTGAGTTTATACTCACTGATAACTCAACATGGACCTCAGAGTTTGTATTCACTGGTAACTCAACATGGACCTCAGAGTTTATACTCACTGGTAACTCAACATGGACCTGAGTTTATACTCACTGGTACCTCAACATGAACCTGAGTTTATACTCACTGGTAACTCAACATGGACCTGAGTTTATACTCACTGGTAACTCAACACGGACCTGAGTTTATACTCACTGGTAACTCAACATGGACCTTAGTTTATACTCACTGGTAACTCAACATGGACCTCAGAGTTTATATTCACTGGTAACTCAACATGGACCTCAGAGTTTATACTCACTGGTAACTCAACATGGACCTGAGTTTATACTCACTGGTACCTCAACATGAACCTGAGTTTATACTCACTGGTAACTCAACATGGACCTGAGTTTATACTCACTGGTAACTCAACATGGACCTTAGTTTATACTCACTGGTAACTCAACATGGACCTCAGAGTTTATATTCACTGGTAACTCAACATGGACCTCAGAGTTTATTCTCACTGGTAACTCAACATGGACCTGAGTTTATACTCACTGGTACCTCAACATGAACCTGAGTTTATACTCACTGGTAACTCAACATGGACCTGAGTTTATACTCACTGGTAACTCAACATGGACCTGAGTTTATACTCACTGGTAACTCAACATGGACCTCAGAGTTTATATTCACTGGTAACTCAACATGGACCTCAGAGTTTATACTCACTGGTAACTCAACATGGACCTGAGTTTATACTCACTGGTACCTCAACATGAACCTGAGTTTATACTCACTGGTAACTCAACATGGACCTGAGTTTATACTCACTGGTAACTCAACATGGACCTGCGTTTATACTCACTGGTAACTCAACATGGACCTGAGTTTATACTCACTGGTAACTCAACATGGACCTGAGTTTATACTCACTGGTAACTCAACATGTACCTGAGTTTATACTCACTGGTAACTCAACATGTACCAGAGTTTATACTCACTGGTAACTCAACATGGACCTGAGTTTATACTCACTGGAAACTCAACATGGACCTCAGAATTTATACTCACTGGTAACTCAACATGGACCTGAGTTTATACTCACTGGAAACTCAACATGGACCTCAGAATTTATACTCACTGGTAACTCAACATGGACCTGAGTTTATATTCACTGGAAACTCAACATGGACCTCAGAGTTTATACTCACTGGTAACTCAACATGGACCTGAGTTTATACTCACTGCTACCTCAACATTAACCTGAGTTTATACTCACTGGTAACTCAACATGGACCTGAGTTTATACTCACTGGGAACTCAACATGGACCTCAGAGTTTATACTCACTGGTAACTCAACATGGACCTCAGAATTTATACTCACTGGTAACTCAACATGGACCTGAGTTTATACTCACTTCGAACTCAACATGGACCTGAGTTTTTACTCACTGGTAACTCAACATGGACCTGAGTTTATCCTCACTGGTAACTCAACATGTACCTGAGTTTATACTCACTGGAAACTCAACATGGTCCTCAGAGTTTATACTCACTGGTAACTAAACATGAACCTCAGAGTTTATACTCACTGGTAACTCAACATGGACCTCAGAGTTTACACTCACTGGTAACTCAACATGGACCTGAGTTTATACTCACTGGTAACTCAACATGGATCTGAGTTTACACTCACTGGTAACTAAACATGAACCTCAGAGTTTATACTCACTGGTAACTCAACATGGACCTCCACTTTATACTCACTAGGAACTCAACATGGGCCTCAGAGTTTATACTCACTGGTAACTCAACATGAACCTCAGAGTTTATACTCACTGGTACCTCAACATGAACCTGAGTTTATACTCACTGGTAACTCAACATGGACCTGAGTTTATACTCACTGGTAACTCAACATGGACCTCAGAGTTTACACTCACTGGTAACTCAACATGGACCTCAGAATTTATACTCACTGGTAACTCAACATGGAGCTGAGTTTATACTCACTGGTAACTCAACATGGACCTGAGTTTATACTCACTGGGATCTCAACATGGACCTGAGTTTATACTCACTGGTAACTCAACATGGACCTGAGTTTATACTCACTGGTAACTCAACATGGACCTCAGAGTTTATATTCACTGGTAACTCAACATGGACCTGAGTTTATACTCACTGGTACCTCAACATTAACCTGAGTTTATACTCACTGGTAACTCAACATGGACCTGAGCTTATACTCACTGGGAACTCAACATGGACCTGAGTTTATACTCACTGGTAACTCAACATGGACCTGAGTTTATACTCACTGGTAACTCAACATGGACCTCAGAGTTTATATTCTCTGGTAACTCAACATGGACCTCAGAGTTTATACTCACTGGTAACTCAACATGGACCTGAATTTATACTCACTGGTACCTCAACATAAACCTGAGTTTATACTCACTGGTAACTCAACATGGACCCGAGTTTATACTCACTGGTAACTCAACATGGACCTGAGTTTATACTCACTGGTAACTCAACATGGACCTCAGAGTTTATACTCACTGGTAACTCAACATGGACCTCAGAGTTTATACTCACTGGTAACTCAACATGGACCTGAGTTTATACTCACTGGTACCTCAACATGAACCTGAGTTTATACTCACTGGTAACTCAACATGGACCTGAGTTTATACTCACTGGTAACTCAACATGGACCTGAGTTTATACTCACTGGTAACTCAACATGGACCTGAGTTTATACTCACTGGTAACTCAACATGGACCTGAGTTTATACTCACTGGTAACTCAACATGGACCTCAGAGTTTATACTCACTGGTAACTCAACATGTACCTGAGTTTATACTCACTGGTAACTCAACATGTACCAGAGTTTATACTCACTGGTAACTCAACATGGACCTCAGAGTTTACACTCACTGGTAACTCAACATGGACCTCAGAATTTATACTCACTGGTAACTCAACATGGAGCTGAGTTTATACTCACTGGTAACTCAACATGGACCTGAGTTTATACTCACTGGGATCTCAACATGGACCTGAGTTTATACTCACTGGTAACTCAACATGGACCTGAGTTTATACTCACTGGTAACTCAACATGGACCTCAGAGTTTATATTCACTGGTAACTCAACATGGACCTGAGTTTATACTCACTGGTACCTCAACATTAACCTGAGTTTATACTCACTGGTAACTCAACATGGACCTGAGCTTATACTCACTGGGAACTCAACATGGACCTGAGTTTATACTCACTGGTAACTCAACATGGACCTGAGTTTATACTCACTGGTAACTCAACATGGACCTCAGAGTTTATATTCTCTGGTAACTCAACATGGACCTCAGAGTTTATACTCACTGGTAACTCAACATGGACCTGAATTTATACTCACTGGTACCTCAACATAAACCTGAGTTTATACTCACTGGTAACTCAACATGGACCCGAGTTTATACTCACTGGTAACTCAACATGGACCTGAGTTTATACTCACTGGTAACTCAACATGGACCTCAGAGTTTATACTCACTGGTAACTCAACATGGACCTCAGAGTTTATACTCACTGGTAACTCAACATGGACCTGAGTTTATACTCACTGGTACCTCAACATGAACCTGAGTTTATACTCACTGGTAACTCAACATGGACCTGAGTTTATACTCACTGGTAACTCAACATGGACCTGAGTTTATACTCACTGGTAACTCAACATGGACCTGAGTTTATACTCACTGGTAACTCAACATGGACCTGAGTTTATACTCACTGGTAACTCAACATGGACCTCAGAGTTTATACTCACTGGTAACTCAACATGTACCTGAGTTTATACTCACTGGTAACTCAACATGTACCAGAGTTTATACTCACTGGTAACTCAACATGGACCTGAGCTTATACTCACTGGGAACTCAACATGGACCTGAGTTTATACTCACTGGTAACTCAACATGGACCTGAGTTTATACTCACTGGTAACTCAACATGGACCTCAGAGTTTATATTCTCTGGTAACTCAACATGGACCTCAGAGTTTATACTCACTGGTAACTCAACATGGACCTGAATTTATACTCACTGGTACCTCAACATAAACCTGAGTTTATACTCACTGGTAACTCAACATGGACCCGAGTTTATACTCACTGGTAACTCAACATGGACCTGAGTTTATACTCACTGGTAACTCAACATGGACCTCAGAGTTTATACTCACTGGTAACTCAACATGGACCTCAGAGTTTATACTCACTGGTAACTCAACATGGACCTGAGTTTATACTCACTGGTACCTCAACATGAACCTGAGTTTATACTCACTGGTAACTCAACATGGACCTGAGTTTATACTCACTGGTAACTCAACATGGACCTGAGTTTATACTCACTGGTAACTCAACATGAACCTGAGTTTATACTCACTGGTAACTCAACATGGACCTGAGTTTATACTCACTGGTAACTCAACATGGACCTCAGAGTTTATACTCACTGGTAACTCAACATGTACCTGAGTTTATACTCACTGGTAACTCAACATGTACCAGAGTTTATACTCACTGGTAACTCAACATGGACCTGAGTTTATACTCACTGGAAACTCAACATGGACCTCAGAATTTATACTCACTGGTAACTCAACATGGACCTGAGTTTATACTAACTGGAAACTCAACATGGACCTCAGAATTTATACTCACTGGTAATTCAACATGGACCTGAGTTTATACTCACTGGAAACTCAACATGGATCTCAGAATTTATACTCACTGGTAACTCAACATGGACCTGAGTTTATACTCACTGGTAACTCAACATGTACCTGAGTTTATACTCACTGGTAACTCAACATGTACCTGAGTTTATACTCACTGGTAACTCACATGGACCTCAGAATTTATACTCACTGGTAACTCAACATGGACCTGAGTTTATACTCACTGGTAACTCAACATGGACCTGAGTTTATACTCACTGGTAACTCAACATGGACCTCCACTTTATACTCACTAGGAACTCAACATGGGCCTCAGAGTTTATACTCACTGGTAACTCAACATGAACCTCAGAGTTTATACTCACTGGTACCTCAACATGAACCTCAGAGTTTATACTCACTGGTAACTCAACATGGACCTGAGTTTATACTCACTGGTGACTCAACATGGACCTCAGAGTTTATATTCACTGGTAACTCAACATGGAGCTGAGTTTATACTCACTGGTAACTCAACATGGACCTCAGAGTTTATACTCACTGGTAACTCAACATGGACCTGAGTTTATACTCACTGGTAACTCAACATGGACCTCAGAGTTTATACTCACTGGTAACTCAACATGGACCTGAGTTTATACTCACTGGTAACTCAACATGGACCTGAGTTTATACTCACTGGTAACTCCACATTGACCTCAGAGTTTATACTCACTGGTAACTCAACATGGACCTCAGAGTTTATACTCACTGGTAACTCAACATGGACCTGAGTTTATACTCACTGGTACCTCAACATGAACCTGAGTTTATACTCACTGGTAACTCAACATGGACCTGAGTTTATACTCACTGGTAACTCAACATGGACCTGAGTTTATACTCACTGGTAACTCAACATGGACCTGAGTTTATACTCACTGGTAACTCAACATGGACCTGAGTTTATACTCACTGGTAACTCAACATGGACCTGAGTTTATACTCACTGGTAACTCAACATGTACCAGAGTTTATACTCACTGGTAACTCAACATGGACCTGAGTTTATACTCACTGGAAACTCAACATGGAACTCAGAATTTATACTCACTGGTAACTCAACATGGACCTGAGTTTATACTAACTGGAAACTCAACATGGACCTCAGAATTTATACTCACTGGTAACTCAACATGGACCTGAGTTTATACTCACTGGTAACTCAACATGGACCTGAGTTTATACTCACTGGTAACTCAACATGGACCTGAGTTTATACTCACTGGTAACTCAACATGGACCTGAGTTTATACTCACTGGTAACTCAACATGTACCTGAGTTTATACTCACTGGAAACTCAACATGGACCTCAGAATTTATACTCACTGGTAACTCAACATGGACCTGAGTTTATACTAACTGGAAACTCAACATGGACCTCAGAATTTATACTCACTGGTAATTCAACATGGACCTGAGTTTATACTCACTGGAAACTCAACATGGACATCAGAATTTATACTCACTGGTAACTCAACATGGACCTGAGTTTATACTCACTGGTAACTCAACATGTACCTGAGTTTATACTCACTGGTAACTCAACATGTACCTGAGTTTATACTCACTGGTAACTCACATGGACCTCAGAATTTATACTCACTGGTAACTCAACATGGACCTGAGTTTATACTCACTGGTAACTCAACATGGACCTGAGTTTATACTCACTGGTAACTCAACATGGACCTCCACTATATACTCACTAGGAACTCAACATGGGCCTCAGAGTTTATACTCACTGGTAACTCAACATGAACCTCAGAGTTTATACTCACTGGTACCTCAACATGAACCTGAGTTTATACTCACTGGTAACTCAACATGGACCTGAGTTTATACTCACTGGTAACTCAACATGGACCTCAGAGTTTATACTCACTGGTAACTCAACATGGACCTCAGAATTTATACTCACTGTTAACTCAACATGGAGCTGAGTTTATACTCACTGGTAACTCAACATGGACCTGAGTTTATACTCACTGGGAACTCAACATGGACCTGAGTTTATACTCACTGGTAACTCAACATGGACCTGAGTTTATACTCACTGGTAACTCAACATTGACCTCAGAGTTTATATTCACTGGTAACTCAACATGGACCTGAGTTTATACTCACTGGTACCTCAACATTAACCTGAGTTTATACTCACTGGTAACTCAACATGGACCTGAGTTTATACTCACTGGGAACTCAACATGGACCTGAGTTTATACTCACTGGTAACTCAACATGGACCTGAGTTTATACTCACTGGTAACTCAACAAGGACCTCAGAGTTTATATTCTCTGGTAACTCAACATGGACCTCAGAGTTTATACTCACTGGTAACTCAACATGGACCTGACTTTATACTCACTGGTACCTCAACATAAACCTGAGTTTATACTCACTGGTAACTCAACATGGACCTGAGTTTATACTCACTGGTAACTCAACATGGACCTCAGAGTTTGTATTCACTGGTAACTCAACATGGACTTCAGAGTTTATACTCACTGGTAACTCAACATGGACCTGAGTTTATACTCACTGGTACCTCAACATGAACCTGAGTTTATACTCACTGGTAACTCAACATGGACCTGAGTTTATACTCACTGGTAACTCAACATGGACCTGAGTTTATACTCACTGGTAACTCAACATGGACCTGAGTTTATACTCACTGGTAACTCAACATGGACCTGAGTTTATACTCACTGGTAACTCAACATGGACCTCAGAGTTTATACTCACTGGTAACTCAACATGTACCTGAGTTTATACTCACTGGTAACTCAACATGTACCAGAGTTTAAACTCACTGGTAACTCAACATGGGCCTGAGTTTATACTAACTGGAAACTCAACATGGACCTCAGAATTTATACTCACTGGTAATTCAACATGGACCTGAGTTTATACTCACTGGAAACTCAACATGGATCTCAGAATTTATACTCACTGGTAACTCAACATGGACCTGAGTTTATACTCACTGGTAACTCAGCATGTACCTGAGTTTATACTCACTGGTAACTCAACATGTACCTGAGTTTATACTCACTGGTAACTCACATGGACCTCAGAATTTATACTCACTGGTAACTCAACATGGACCTGAGTTTATACTCACTGGTAACTCAACATGGACCTGAGTTTATACTCACTGGTAACTCAACATGGACCTCCACTTTATACTCACTAGGAACTCAACATGGGCCTCAGAGTTTATACTCACTGGTAACTCAACATGAACCTCAGAGTTTATACTCACTGGTACCTCAACATGAACCTCAGAGTTTATACTCACTGGTAACTCAACATGGACCTGAGTTTATACTCACTGGTGACTCAACATGGACCTCAGAGTTTATATTCACTGGTAACTCAACATGGAGCTGAGTTTATACTCACTGGTAACTCAACATGGACCTCAGAGTTTATACTCACTGGTAACTCAACATGGACCTGAGTTTATACTCACTGGTAACTCAACATGGACCTGAGTTTATACTCACTGGTAACTCAACATGGACCTGAGTTTATACTCACTGGTAACTCAACATGGACCTGAGTTTATACTCACTGGTAACTCAACATTGACCTCAGAGTTTATACTCACTGGTAACTCAACATGGACCTCAGAGTTTATACTCACTGGTAACTCAACATGGACCTGAGTTTATACTCACTGGTACCTCAACATGAACCTGAGTTTATACTCACTGGTAACTCAACATGGACCTGAGTTTATACTCACTGGTAACTCAACATGGACCTGAGTTTATACTCACTGGTAACTCAACATGGACCTGAGTTTATACTCACTGGTAACTCAACATGGACCTGAGTTTATACTCACTGGTAACTCAACATGTACCTGAGTTTATACTCACTGGTAACTCAACATGTACCAGAGTTTATACTCACTGGTAACTCAACATGGACCTGAGTTTATACTCACTGGAAACTCAACATGGAACTCAGAATTTATACTCACTGGTAACTCAACATGGACCTGAGTTTATACTAACTGGAAACTCAACATGGACCTCAGAATTTATACTCACTGGTAACTCAACATGGACCTGAGTTTATACTCACTGGTAACTCAACATGGACCTGAGTTTATACTCACTGGTAACTCAAAATGGACCTGAGTTTATACTCACTGGTAACTCAACATGGACCTCAGAGTTTATACTGACTGGTAACTCAACATGTACCTGAGTTTATACTCACTGGTAACTCAACATGTACCAGAGTTTATACTCACTGGTAACTCAACATGGACCTGAGTTTATACTCACTGGAAACTCAACATGGACCTCAGAATTTATACTCACGGTTAACTCAACATGGACCTGAGTTTATACTAACTGGAAACTCAACATGGACCTGAGTTTATACTCACTGGTAACTCACATGGACCTCAGAATTTATACTCACTGGTAACTCAACATGAACCTCAGAGTTTATACTCACTGGTACCTCAACATGAACCTGAGTTTATACTCACTGGTAACTCAACATGGACCTGAGTTTATACTCACTGGTAACTCAACATGGACCTCAGAGTTTACACTCACTGGTAACTCAACATGGACCTCAGAATTTATACTCACTGGTAACTCAACATGGAGCTGAGTTTATACTCACTGGTAACTCAACATGGACCTGAGTTTATACTCACTGGGATCTCAACATGGACCTGAGTTTATACTCACTGGTAACTCAACATGGACCTGAGTTTATACTCACTGGTAACTCAACATGGACCTCAGAGTTTATATTCACTGGTAACTCAACATGGACCTGAGTTTATACTCACTGGTACCTCAACATTAACCTGAGTTTATACTCACTGGTAACTCAACATGGACCTGAGCTTATACTCACTGGGAACTCAACATGGACCTGAGTTTATACTCACTGGTAACTCAACATGGACCTGAGTTTATACTCACTGGTAACTCAACATGGACCTCAGAGTTTATATTCTCTGGTAACTCAACATGGACCTCAGAGTTTATACTCACTGGTAACTCAACATGGACCTGAATTTATACTCACTGGTACCTCAACATAAACCTGAGTTTATACTCACTGGTAACTCAACATGGACCCGAGTTTATACTCACTGGTAACTCAACATGGACCTGAGTTTATACTCACTGGTAACTCAACATGGACCTCAGAGTTTATACTCACTGGTAACTCAACATGGACCTCAGAGTTTATACTCACTGGTAACTCAACATGGACCTGAGTTTATACTCACTGGTACCTCAACATGAACCTGAGTTTATACTCACTGGTAACTCAACATGGACCTGAGTTTATACTCACTGGTAACTCAACATGGACCTGAGTTTATACTCACTGGTAACTCAACATGGACCTGAGTTTATACTCACTGGTAACTCAACATGGACCTGAGTTTATACTCACTGGTAACTCAACATGGACCTCAGAGTTTATACTCACTGGTAACTCAACATGTACCTGAGTTTATACTCACTGGTAACTCAACATGTACCAGAGTTTATACTCACTGGTAACTCAACATGGACCTCAGAGTTTACACTCACTGGTAACTCAACATGGACCTCAGAATTTATACTCACTGGTAACTCAACATGGAGCTGAGTTTATACTCACTGGTAACTCAACATGGACCTGAGTTTATACTCACTGGGATCTCAACATGGACCTGAGTTTATACTCACTGGTAACTCAACATGGACCTGAGTTTATACTCACTGGTAACTCAACATGGACCTCAGAGTTTATATTCACTGGTAACTCAACATGGACCTGAGTTTATACTCACTGGTACCTCAACATTAACCTGAGTTTATACTCACTGGTAACTCAACATGGACCTGAGCTTATACTCACTGGGAACTCAACATGGACCTGAGTTTATACTCACTGGTAACTCAACATGGACCTGAGTTTATACTCACTGGTAACTCAACATGGACCTCAGAGTTTATATTCTCTGGTAACTCAACATGGACCTCAGAGTTTATACTCACTGGTAACTCAACATGGACCTGAATTTATACTCACTGGTACCTCAACATAAACCTGAGTTTATACTCACTGGTAACTCAACATGGACCCGAGTTTATACTCACTGGTAACTCAACATGGACCTGAGTTTATACTCACTGGTAACTCAACATGGACCTCAGAGTTTATACTCACTGGTAACTCAACATGGACCTCAGAGTTTATACTCACTGGTAACTCAACATGGACCTGAGTTTATACTCACTGGTACCTCAACATGAACCTGAGTTTATACTCACTGGTAACTCAACATGGACCTGAGTTTATACTCACTGGTAACTCAACATGGACCTGAGTTTATACTCACTGGTAACTCAACATGGACCTGAGTTTATACTCACTGGTAACTCAACATGGACCTGAGTTTATACTCACTGGTAACTCAACATGGACCTCAGAGTTTATACTCACTGGAAACTCAACATGTACCTGAGTTTATACTCACTGGTAACTCAACATGTACCAGAGTTTATACTCACTGGTAACTCAACATGGACCTCAGAGTTTACACTCACTGGTAACTCAACATGGACCTCAGAATTTATACTCACTGGTAACTCAACATGGAGCTGAGTTTATACTCACTGGTAACTCAACATGGACCTGAGTTTATACTCACTGGGATCTCAACATGGACCTGAGTTTATACTCACTGGTAACTCAACATGGACCTGAGTTTATACTCACTGGTAACTCAACATGGACCTCAGAGTTTATATTCACTGGTAACTCAACATGGACCTGAGTTTATACTCACTGGTACCTCAACATTAACCTGAGTTTATACTCACTGGTAACTCAACATGGACCTGAGCTTATACTCACTGGGAACTCAACATGGACCTGAGTTTATACTCACTGGTAACTCAACATGGACCTGAGTTTATACTCACTGGTAACTCAACATGGACCTCAGAGTTTATATTCTCTGGTAACTCAACATGGACCTCAGAGTTTATACTCACTGGTAACTCAACATGGACCTGAATTTATACTCACTGGTACCTCAACATAAACCTGAGTTTATACTCACTGGTAACTCAACATGGACCCGAGTTTATACTCACTGGTAACTCAACATGGACCTGAGTTTATACTCACTGGTAACTCAACATGGACCTCAGAGTTTATACTCACTGGTAACTCAACATGGACCTCAGAGTTTATACTCACTGGTAACTCAACATGGACCTGAGTTTATACTCACTGGTACCTCAACATGAACCTGAGTTTATACTCACTGGTAACTCAACATGGACCTGAGTTTATACTCACTGGTAACTCAACATGGACCTGAGTTTATACTCACTGGTAACTCAACATGGACCTGAGTTTATACTCACTGGTAACTCAACATGGACCTGAGTTTATACTCACTGGTAACTCAACATGGACCTCAGAGTTTATACTCACTGGTAACTCAACATGTACCTGAGTTTATACTCACTGGTAACTCAACATGTACCAGAGTTTATACTCACTGGTAACTCAACATGGACCTGAGCTTATACTCACTGGGAACTCAACATGGACCTGAGTTTATACTCACTGGTAACTCAACATGGACGTGAGTTTATACTCACTGGTAACTCAACATGGACCTCAGAGTTTATATTCTCTGGTAACTCAACATGGACCTCAGAGTTTATACTCACTGGTAACTCAACATGGACCTGAATTTATACTCACTGGTACCTCAACATAAACCTGAGTTTATACTCACTGGTAACTCAACATGGACCCGAGTTTATACTCACTGGTAACTCAACATGGACCTGAGTTTATACTCACTGGTAACTCAACATGGACCTCAGAGTTTATACTCACTGGTAACTCAACATGGACCTCAGAGTTTATACTCACTGGTAACTCAACATGGACCTGAGTTTATACTCACTGGTACCTCAACATGAACCTGAGTTTATACTCACTGGTAACTCAACATGGACCTGAGTTTATACTCACTGGTAACTCAACATGGACCTGAGTTTATACTCACTGGTAACTCAACATGAACCTGAGTTTATACTCACTGGTAACTCAACATGGACCTGAGTTTATACTCACTGGTAACTCAACATGGACCTCAGAGTTTATACTCACTGGTAACTCAACATGTACCTGAGTTTATACTCACTGGTAACTCAACATGTACCAGAGTTTATACTCACTGGTAACTCAACATGGACCTGAGTTTATACTCACTGGAAACTCAACATGGACCTCAGAATTTATACTCACTGGTAACTCAACATGGACCTGAGTTTATACTAACTGGAAACTCAACATGGACCTCAGAATTTATACTCACTGGTAATTCAACATGGACCTGAGTTTATACTCACTGGAAACTCAACATGGATCTCAGAATTTATACTCACTGGTAACTCAACATGGACCTGAGTTTATACTCACTGGTAACTCAACATGTACCTGAGTTTATACTCACTGGTAACTCAACATGTACCTGAGTTTATACTCACTGGTAACTCACATGGACCTCAGAATTTATACTCACTGGTAACTCAACATGGACCTGAGTTTATACTCACTGGTAACTCAACATGGACCTGAGTTTATACTCACTGGTAACTCAACATGGACCTCCACTTTATACTCACTAGGAACTCAACATGGGCCTCAGAGTTTATACTCACTGGTAACTCAACATGAACCTCAGAGTTTATACTCACTGGTACCTCAACATGAACCTCAGAGTTTATACTCACTGGTAACTCAACATGGACCTGAGTTTATACTCACTGGTGACTCAACATGGACCTCAGAGTTTATATTCACTGGTAACTCAACATGGAGCTGAGTTTATACTCACTGGTAACTCAACATGGACCTCAGAGTTTATACTCACTGGTAACTCAACATGGACCTGAGTTTATACTCACTGGTAACTCAACATGGACCTCAGAGTTTATACTCACTGGTAACTCAACATGGACCTGAGTTTATACTCACTGGTAACTCAACATGGACCTGAGTTTATACTCACTGGTAACTCCACATTGACCTCAGAGTTTATACTCACTGGTAACTCAACATGGACCTCAGAGTTTATACTCACTGGTAACTCAACATGGACCTGAGTTTATACTCACTGGTACCTCAACATGAACCTGAGTTTATACTCACTGGTAACTCAACATGGACCTGAGTTTATACTCACTGGTAACTCAACATGGACCTGAGTTTATACTCACTGGTAACTCAACATGGACCTGAGTTTATACTCACTGGTAACTCAACATGGACCTGAGCTTATACTCACTGGGAACTCAACATGGACCTGAGTTTATACTCACTGGTAACTCAACATGGACCTGAGTTTATACTCACTGGTAACTCAACATGGACCTCAGAGTTTATATTCTCTGGTAACTCAACATGGACCTCAGAGTTTATACTCACTGGTAACTCAACATGGACCTGAATTTATACTCACTGGTACCTCAACATAAACCTGAGTTTATACTCACTGGTAACTCAACATGGACCCGAGTTTATACTCACTGGTAACTCAACATGGACCTGAGTTTATACTCACTGGTAACTCAACATGGACCTCAGAGTTTATACTCACTGGTAACTCAACATGGACCTCAGAGTTTATACTCACTGGTAACTCAACATGGACCTGAGTTTATACTCACTGGTACCTCAACATGAACCTGAGTTTATACTCACTGGTAACTCAACATGGACCTGAGTTTATACTCACTGGTAACTCAACATGGACCTGAGTTTATACTCACTGGTAACTCAACATGGACCTGAGTTTATACTCACTGGTAACTCAACATGGACCTGAGTTTATACTCACTGGTAACTCAACATTGACCTCAGAGTTTATACTCACTGGTAACTCAACATGTACCTGAGTTTATACTCACTGGTAACTCAACATGTACCAGAGTTTATACTCACTGGTAACTCAACATGGACCTCAGAGTTTACACTCACTGGTAACTCAACATGGACCTCAGAATTTATACTCACTGGTAACTCAACATGGAGCTGAGTTTATACTCACTTGTAACTCAACATGGACCTGAGTTTATACTCACTGGGATCTCAACATGGACCTGAGTTTATACTCACTGGTAACTCAACATGGACCTGAGTTTATACTCACTGGTAACTCAACATGGACCTCAGAGTTTATATTCACTGGTAACTCAACATGGACCTGAGTTTATACTCACTGGTACCTCAACATTAACCTGAGTTTATACTCACTGGTAACTCAACATGGACCTGAGCTTATACTCACTGGGAACTCAACATGGACCTGAGTTTATACTCACTGGTAACTCAACATGGACCTGAGTTTATACTCACTGGTAACTCAACATGGACCTCAGAGTTTATATTCTCTGGTAACTCAACATGGACCTCAGAGTTTATACTCACTGGTAACTCAACATGGACCTGAATTTATACTCACTGGTACCTCAACATAAACCTGAGTTTATACTCACTGGTAACTCAACATGGACCCGAGTTTATACTCACTGGTAACTCAACATGGACCTGAGTTTATACTCACTGGTAACTCAACATGGACCTCAGAGTTTATACTCACTGGTAACTCAACATGGACCTCAGAGTTTATACTCACTGGTAACTCAACATGGACCTGAGTTTATACTCACTGGTACCTCAACATGAACCTGAGTTTATACTCACTGGTAACTCAACATGGACCTGAGTTTATACTCACTGGTAACTCAACATGGACCTGAGTTTATACTCACTGGTAACTCAACATGGACCTGAGTTTATACTCACTGGTAACTCAACATGGACCTGAGTTTATACTCACTGGTAACTCAACATGGACCTCAGAGTTTATACTCACTGGTAACTCAACATGTACCTGAGTTTATACTCACTGGTAACTCAACATGTACCAGAGTTTATACTCACTGGTAACTCAACATGGACCTGAGCTTATACTCACTGGGAACTCAACATGGACCTGAGTTTATACTCACTGGTAACTCAACATGGACCTGAGTTTATACTCACTGGTAACTCAACATGGACCTCAGAGTTTATATTCTCTGGTAACTCAACATGGACCTCAGAGTTTATACTCACTGGTAACTCAACATGGACCTGAATTTATACTCACTGGTACCTCAACATAAACCTGAGTTTATACTCACTGGTAACTCAACATGGACCCGAGTTTATACTCACTGGTAACTCAACATGGACCTGAGTTTATACTCACTGGTAACTCAACATGGACCTCAGAGTTTATACTCACTGGTAACTCAACATGAACCTGAGTTTATACTCACTGGTAACTCAACATGGACCTGAGTTTATACTCACTGGTAACTCAACATGGACCTGAGTTTATACTCACTGGTAACTCAACATGGACCTGAGTTTATACTCACTGGGATCTCAACATGGACCTGAGTTTATACTCACTGGTAACTCAACATGGACCTGAGTTTATACTCACTGGTAACTCAACATGGACCTCAGAGTTTATATTCACTGGTAACTCAACATGGACCTGAGTTTATACTCACTGGTACCTCAACATTAACCTGAGTTTATACTCACTGGTAACTCAACATGGACCTGAGCTTATACTCACTGGGAACTCAACATGGACCTGAGTTTATACTCACTGGTAACTCAACATGGACCTGAGTTTATACTCACTGGTAACTCAACATGGACCTCAGAGTTTATATTCTCTGGTAACTCAACATGGACCTCAGAGTTTATACTCACTGGTAACTCAACATGGACCTGAATTTATACTCACTGGTACCTCAACATAAACCTGAGTTTATACTCACTGGTAACTCAACATGGACCCGAGTTTATACTCACTGGTAACTCAACATGGACCTGAGTTTATACTCACTGGTAACTCAACATGGACCTCAGAGTTTATACTCACTGGTAACTCAACATGGACCTCAGAGTTTATACTCACTGGTAACTCAACATGGACCTGAGTTTATACTCACTGGTACCTCAACATGAACCTGAGTTTATACTCACTGGTAACTCAACATGGACCTGAGTTTATACTCACTGGTAACTCAACATGGAGCTGAGTTTATACTCACTGGTAACTCAACATGGACCTGAGTTTATACTCACTGGGATCTCAACATGGACCTGAGTTTATACTCACTGGTAACTCAACATGGACCTGAGTTTATACTCACTGGTAACTCAACATGGACCTCAGAGTTTATATTCACTGGTAACTCAACATGGACCTGAGTTTATACTCACTGGTACCTCAACATTAACCTGAGTTTATACTCACTGGTAGCTCAACATGGACCTGAGCTTATACTCACTGGGAACTCAACATGGACCTGAGTTTATACTCACTGGTAACTCAACATGGACCTGAGTTTATACTCACTGGTAACTCAACATGGACCTCAGAGTTTATATTCTCTGGTAACTCAACATGGACCTCAGAGTTTATACTCACTGGTAACTCAACATGGACCTGAATTTATACTCACTGGTACCTCAACATAAACCTGAGTTTATACTCACTGGTAACTCAACATGGACCCGAGTTTATACTCACTGGTAACTCAACATGGACCTGAGTTTATACTCACTGGTAACTCAACATGGACCTCAGAGTTTACACTCACTGGTAACTCAACATGGACCTCAGAGTTTATACTCACTGGTAACTCAACATGGACCTGAGTTTATACTCACTGGTACCTCAACATGAACCTGAGTTTATACTCACTGGTAACTCAACATGGACCTGAGTTTATACTCACTGGTAACTCAACATGGACCTGAGTTTATACTCACTGGTAACTCAACATGGACCTGAGTTTATACTCACTGGTAACTCAACATGGACCTGAGTTTATACTCACTGGTAACTCAACATGGACCTCAGAGTTTATACTCACTGGAAACTCAACATGTACCTGAGTTTATACTCACTGGTAACTCAACATGTACCAGAGTTTATACTCACTGGTAACTCAACATGGACCTCAGAGTTTACACTCACTGGTAACTCAACATGGACCTCAGAATTTATACTCACTGGTAACTCAACATGGAGCTGAGTTTATACTCACTGGTAACTCAACATGGACCTGAGTTTATACTCACTGGGATCTCAACATGGACCTGAGTTTATACTCACTGGTAACTCAACATGGACCTGAGTTTATACTCACTGGTAACTCAACATGGACCTCAGAGTTTATATTCACTGGTAACTCAACATGGACCTGAGTTTATACTCACTGGTACCTCAACATTAACCTGAGTTTATACTCACTGGTAACTCAACATGGACCTGAGCTTATACTCACTGGGAACTCAACATTGACCTGAGTTTATACTCACTGGTAACTCAACATGGACCTGAGTTTATACTCACTGGTAACTCAACATGGACCTCAGAGTTTATATTCTCTGGTAACTCAACATGGACCTCAGAGTTTATACTCACTGGTAACTCAACATGGACCTGAATTTATACTCACTGGTACCTCAACATAAACCTGAGTTTATACTCACTGGTAACTCAACATGGACCCGAGTTTATACTCACTGGTAACTCAACATGGACCTGAGTTTATACTCACTGGTAACTCAACATGGACCTCAGAGTTTATACTCACTGGTAACTCAACATGGACCTCAGAGTTTATACTCACTGGTAACTCAACATGGACCTGAGTTTATACTCACTGGTACCTCAACATGAACCTGAGTTTATACTCACTGGTAACTCAACATGGACCTGAGTTTATACTCACTGGTAACTCAACATGGACCTGAGTTTATACTCACTGGTAACTCAACATGGACCTGAGTTTATACTCACTGGTAACTCAACATGGACCTGAGTTTATACTCACTGGTAACTCAACATGGACCTCAGAGTTTATACTCACTGGTAACTCAACATGTACCTGAGTTTATACTCACTGGTAACTCAACATGTACCAGAGTTTATACTCACTGGTAACTCAACATGGACCTGAGCTTATACTCACTGGGAACTCAACATGGACCTGAGTTTATACTCACTGGTAACTCAACATGGACGTGAGTTTATACTCACTGGTAACTCAACATGGACCTCAGAGTTTATATTCTCTGGTAACTCAACATGGACCTCAGAGTTTATACTCACTGGTAACTCAACATGGACCTGAATTTATACTCACTGGTACCTCAACATAAACCTGAGTTTATACTCACTGGTAACTCAACATGGACCCGAGTTTATACTCACTGGTAACTCAACATGGACCTGAGTTTATACTCACTGGTAACTCAACATGGACCTCAGAGTTTATACTCACTGGTAACTCAACATGGACCTCAGAGTTTATACTCACTGGTAACTCAACATGGACCTGAGTTTATACTCACTGGTACCTCAACATGAACCTGAGTTTATACTCACTGGTAACTCAACATGGACCTGAGTTTATACTCACTGGTAACTCAACATGGACCTGAGTTTATACTCACTGGTAACTCAACATGAACCTGAGTTTATACTCACTGGTAACTCAACATGGACCTGAGTTTATACTCACTGGTAACTCAACATGGACCTCAGAGTTTATACTCACTGGTAACTCAACATGTACCTGAGTTTATACTCACTGGTAACTCAACATGTACCAGAGTTTATACTCACTGGTAACTCAACATGGACCTGAGTTTATACTCACTGGAAACTCAACATGGACCTCAGAATTTATACTCACTGGTAACTCAACATGGACCTGAGTTTATACTAACTGGAAACTCAACATGGACCTCAGAATTTATACTCACTGGTAATTCAACATGGACCTGAGTTTATACTCACTGGAAACTCAACATGGATCTCAGAATTTATACTCACTGGTAACTCAACATGGACCTGAGTTTATACTCACTGGTAACTCAACATGTACCTGAGTTTATACTCACTGGTAACTCAACATGTACCTGAGTTTATACTCACTGGTAACTCACATGGACCTCAGAATTTATACTCACTGGTAACTCAACATGGACCTGAGTTTATACTCACTGGTAACTCAACATGGACCTGAGTTTATACTCACTGGTAACTCAACATGGACCTCCACTTTATACTCACTAGGAACTCAACATGGGCCTCAGAGTTTATACTCACTGGTAACTCAACATGAACCTCAGAGTTTATACTCACTGGTACCTCAACATGAACCTCAGAGTTTATACTCACTGGTAACTCAACATGGACCTGAGTTTATACTCACTGGTGACTCAACATGGACCTCAGAGTTTATATTCACTGGTAACTCAACATGGAGCTGAGTTTATACTCACTGGTAACTCAACATGGACCTCAGAGTTTATACTCACTGGTAACTCAACATGGACCTGAGTTTATACTCACTGGTAACTCAACATGGACCTCAGAGTTTATACTCACTGGTAACTCAACATGGACCTGAGTTTATACTCACTGGTAACTCAACATGGACCTGAGTTTATACTCACTGGTAACTCCACATTGACCTCAGAGTTTATACTCACTGGTAACTCAACATGGACCTCAGAGTTTATACTCACTGGTAACTCAACATGGACCTGAGTTTATACTCACTGGTACCTCAACATGAACCTGAGTTTATACTCACTGGTAACTCAACATGGACCTGAGTTTATACTCACTGGTAACTCAACATGGACCTGAGTTTATACTCACTGGTAACTCAACATGGACCTGAGTTTATACTCACTGGTAACTCAACATGGACCTGAGCTTATACTCACTGGGAACTCAACATGGACCTGAGTTTATACTCACTGGTAACTCAACATGGACCTGAGTTTATACTCACTGGTAACTCAACATGGACCTCAGAGTTTATATTCTCTGGTAACTCAACATGGACCTCAGAGTTTATACTCACTGGTAACTCAACATGGACCTGAATTTATACTCACTGGTACCTCAACATAAACCTGAGTTTATACTCACTGGTAACTCAACATGGACCCGAGTTTATACTCACTGGTAACTCAACATGGACCTGAGTTTATACTCACTGGTAACTCAACATGGACCTCAGAGTTTATACTCACTGGTAACTCAACATGGACCTCAGAGTTTATACTCACTGGTAACTCAACATGGACCTGAGTTTATACTCACTGGTACCTCAACATGAACCTGAGTTTATACTCACTGGTAACTCAACATGGACCTGAGTTTATACTCACTGGTAACTCAACATGGACCTGAGTTTATACTCACTGGTAACTCAACATGGACCTGAGTTTATACTCACTGGTAACTCAACATGGACCTGAGTTTATACTCACTGGTAACTCAACATGGACCTCAGAGTTTATACTCACTGGTAACTCAACATGTACCTGAGTTTATACTCACTGGTAACTCAACATGTACCAGAGTTTATACTCACTGGTAACTCAACATGGACCTCAGAGTTTACACTCACTGGTAACTCAACATGGACCTCAGAATTTATACTCACTGGTAACTCAACATGGAGCTGAGTTTATACTCACTGGTAACTCAACATGGACCTGAGTTTATACTCACTGGGATCTCAACATGGACCTGAGTTTATACTCACTGGTAACTCAACATGGACCTGAGTTTATACTCACTGGTAACTCAACATGGACCTCAGAGTTTATATTCACTGGTAACTCAACATGGACCTGAGTTTATACTCACTGGTACCTCAACATTAACCTGAGTTTATACTCACTGGTAACTCAACATGGACCTGAGCTTATACTCACTGGGAACTCAACATGGACCTGAGTTTATACTCACTGGTAACTCAACATGGACCTGAGTTTATACTCACTGGTAACTCAACATGGACCTCAGAGTTTATATTCTCTGGTAACTCAACATGGACCTCAGAGTTTATACTCACTGGTAACTCAACATGGACCTGAATTTATACTCACTGGTACCTCAACATAAACCTGAGTTTATACTCACTGGTAACTCAACATGGACCCGAGTTTATACTCACTGGTAACTCAACATGGACCTGAGTTTATACTCACTGGTAACTCAACATGGACCTCAGAGTTTATACTCACTGGTAACTCAACATGGACCTCAGAGTTTATACTCACTGGTAACTCAACATGGACCTGAGTTTATACTCACTGGTACCTCAACATGAACCTGAGTTTATACTCACTGGTAACTCAACATGGACCTGAGTTTATACTCACTGGTAACTCAACATGGACCTGAGTTTATACTCACTGGTAACTCAACATGGACCTGAGTTTATACTCACTGGTAACTCAACATGGACCTGAGTTTATACTCACTGGTAACTCAACATGGACCTCAGAGTTTATACTCACTGGTAACTCAACATGTACCTGAGTTTATACTCACTGGTAACTCAACATGTACCAGAGTTTATACTCACTGGTAACTCAACATGGACCTGAGCTTATACTCACTGGGAACTCAACATGGACCTGAGTTTATACTCACTGGTAACTCAACATGGACCTGAGTTTATACTCACTGGTAACTCAACATGGACCTCAGAGTTTATATTCTCTGGTAACTCAACATGGACCTCAGAGTTTATACTCACTGGTAACTCAACATGGACCTGAATTTATACTCACTGGTACCTCAACATAAACCTGAGTTTATACTCACTGGTAACTCAACATGGACCCGAGTTTATACTCACTGGTAACTCAACATGGACCTGAGTTTATACTCACTGGTAACTCAACATGGACCTCAGAGTTTATACTCACTGGTAACTCAACATGGACCTCAGAGTTTATACTCACTGGTAACTCAACATGGACCTGAGTTTATACTCACTGGTACCTCAACATGAACCTGAGTTTATACTCACTGGTAACTCAACATGGACCTGAGTTTATACTCACTGTTAACTCAACATGGACCTGAGTTTATACTCACTGGTAACTCAACATGAACCTGAGTTTATACTCACTGGTAACTCAACATGGACCTGAGTTTATACTCACTGGTAACTCAACATGGACCTCAGAGTTTATACTCACTGGTAACTCAACATGTACCTGAGTTTATACTCACTGGTAACTCAACATGTACCAGAGTTTATACTCACTGGTAACTCAACATGGACCTGAGTTTATACTCACTGGAAACTCAACATGGACCTCAGAATTTATACTCACTGGTAACTCAACATGGACCTGAGTTTATACTAACTGGAAACTCAACATGGACCTCAGAATTTATACTCACTGGTAATTCAACATGGACCTGAGTTTATACTCACTGGAAACTCAACATGGATCTCAGAATTTATACTCACTGGTAACTCAACATGGACCTGAGTTTATACTCACTGGTAACTCAACATGTACCTGAGTTTATACTCACTGGTAACTCAACATGTACCTGAGTTTATACTCACTGGTAACTCACATGGACCTCAGAATTTATACTCACTGGTAACTCAACATGGACCTGAGTTTATACTCACTGGTAACTCAACATGGACCTCCACTTTATACTCACTAGGAACTCAACATGGGCCTCAGAGTTTATACTCACTGGTAACTCAACATGAACCTCAGAGTTTATACTCACTGGTACCTCAACATGAACCTCAGAGTTTATACTCACTGGTAACTCAACATGGACCTGAGTTTATACTCACTGGTGACTCAACATGGACCTCAGAGTTTATATTCACTGGTAACTCAACATGGAGCTGAGTTTATACTCACTGGTAACTCAACATGGACCTCAGAGTTTATACTCACTGGTAACTCAACATGGACCTGAGTTTATACTCACTGGTAACTCAACATGGACCTCAGAGTTTATACTCACTGGTAACTCAACATGGACCTGAGTTTATACTCACTGGTAACTCAACATGGACCTGAGTTTATACTCACTGGTAACTCCACATTGACCTCAGAGTTTATACTCACTGGTAACTCAACATGGACCTCAGAGTTTATACTCACTGGTAACTCAACATGGACCTGAGTTTATACTCACTGGTACCTCAACATGAACCTGAGTTTATACTCACTGGTAACTCAACATGGACCTGAGTTTATACTCACTGGTAACTCAACATGGACCTGAGTTTATACTCACTGGTAACTCAACATGGACCTGAGTTTATACTCACTGGTAACTCAACATGGACCTGAGTTTATACTCACTGGTAACTCAACATGTACCTGAGTTTATACTCACTGGTAACTCAACATGTACCAGAGTTTATACTCACTGGTAACTCAACATGGACCTGAGTTTATACTCACTGGAAACTCAACATGGAACTCAGATTTATACTCACTGGTAACTCAACATGGACCTGAGTTTATACTAACTGGAAACTCAACATGGACCTCAGAATTTATACTCACTGGTAACTCAACATGGACCTGAGTTTATACTCACTGGTAACTCAACATGGACCTGAGTTTATACTCACTGGTAACTCAACATGGACCTGAGTTTATACTCACTGGTAACTCAACATGGACCTGAGTTTATACTCACTGGTAACTCAACATGTACCTGAGTTTATACTCACTGGAAACTCAACATGGACCTCAGAATTTATACTCACTGGTAACTCAACATGGACCTGAGTTTATACTAACTGGAAACTCAACATGGACCTCAGAATTTATACTCACTGGTAATTCAACATGGACCTGAGTTTATACTCACTGGAAACTCAACATGGACATCAGAATTTATACTCACTGGTAACTCAACATGGACCTGAGTTTATACTCACTGGTAACTCAACATGTACCTGAGTTTATACTCACTGGTAACTCAACATGTACCTGAGTTTATACTCACTGGTAACTCACATGGACCTCAGAATTTATACTCACTGGTAACTCAACATGGACCTGAGTTTATACTCACTGGTAACTCAACATGGACCTGAGTTTATACTCACTGGTAACTCAACATGGGCCTCCACTATATACTCACTAGGAACTCAACATGGGCCTCAGAGTTTATACTCACTGGTAACTCAACATGAACCTCAGAGTTTATACTCACTGGTACCTCAACATGAACCTGAGTTTATACTCACTGGTAACTCAACATGGACCTGAGTTTATACTCACTGGTAACTCAACATGGACCTCAGAGTTTATACTCACTGGTAACTCAACATGGACCTCAGAATTTATACTCACTGTTAACTCAACATGGAGCTGAGTTTATACTCACTGGTAACTCAACATGGACCTGAGTTTATACTCACTGGGAACTCAACATGGACCTGAGTTTATACTCACTGGTAACTCAACATGGACCTGAGTTTATACTCACTGGTAACTCAACATTGACCTCAGAGTTTATATTCACTGGTAACTCAACATGGACCTGAGTTTATACTCACTGGTACCTCAACATTAACCTGAGTTTATACTCACTGGTAACTCAACATGGACCTGAGTTTATACTCACTGGGAACTCAACATGGACCTGAGTTTATACTCACTGGTAACTCAACATGGACCTGAGTTTATACTCACTGGTAACTCAACAAGGACCTCAGAGTTTATATTCTCTGGTAACTCAACATGGACCTCAGAGTTTATACTCACTGGTAACTCAACATGGACCTGACTTTATACTCACTGGTACCTCAACATAAACCTGAGTTTATACTCACTGGTAACTCAACATGGACCTGAGTTTATACTCACTGGTAACTCAACATGGACCTCAGAGTTTGTATTCACTGGTAACTCAACATGGACTTCAGAGTTTATACTCACTGGTAACTCAACATGGACCTGAGTTTATACTCACTGGTACCTCAACATGAACCTGAGTTTATACTCACTGGTAACTCAACATGGACCTGAGTTTATACTCACTGGTAACTCAACATGGACCTGAGTTTATACTCACTGGTAACTCAACATGGACCTGAGTTTATACTCACTGGTAACTCAACATGGACCTGAGTTTATACTCACTGGTGACTCAACATGGACCTCAGAGTTTATACTCACTGGTAACTCAACATGTACCTGAGTTTATACTCACTGGTAACTCAACATGTACCAGAGTTTAAACTCACTGGTAACTCAACATGGGCCTGAGTTTATACTAACTGGAAACTCAACATGGACCTCAGAATTTATACTCACTGGTAATTCAACATGGACCTGAGTTTATACTCACTGGAAACTCAACATGGATCTCAGAATTTATACTCACTGGTAACTCAACATGGACCTGAGTTTATACTCACTGGTAACTCAGCATGTACCTGAGTTTATACTCACTGGTAACTCAACATGTACCTGAGTTTATACTCACTGGTAACTCACATGGACCTCAGAATTTATACTCACTGGTAACTCAACATGGACCTGAGTTTATACTCACTGGTAACTCAACATGGACCTGAGTTTATACTCACTGGTAACTCAACATGGACCTCCACTTTATACTCACTAGGAACTCAACATGGGCCTCAGAGTTTATACTCACTGGTAACTCAACATGAACCTCAGAGTTTATACTCACTGGTACCTCAACATGTACCTCAGAGTTTATACTCACTGGTAACTCAACATGGACCTGAGTTTATACTCACTGGTGACTCAACATGGATCTCAGAGTTTATATTCACTGGTAACTCAACATGGAGCTGAGTTTATACTCACTGGTAACTCAACATGGACCTCAGAGTTTATACTCACTGGTAACTCAACATGGACCTGAGTTTATACTCACTGGTAACTCAACATGGACCTGAGTTTATACTCACTGGTAACTCAACATGGACCTGAGTTTATACTCACTGGTAACTCAACATGGACCTGAGTTTATACTCACTGGTAACTCAACATTGACCTCAGAGTTTATACTCACTGGTAACTCAACATGGACCTCAGAGTTTATACTCACTGGTAACTCAACATGGACCTGAGTTTATACTCACTGGTACCTCAACATGAACCTGAGTTTATACTCACTGGTAACTCAACATGGACCTGAGTTTATACTCACTGGTAACTCAACATGGACCTGAGTTTATACTCACTGGTAACTCAACATGGACCTGAGTTTATACTCACTGGTAACTCAACATGGACCTGAGTTTATACTCACTGGTAACTCAACATGTACCTGAGTTTATACTCACTGGTAACTCAACATGTACCAGAGTTTATACTCACTGGTAACTCAACATGGACCTGAGTTTATACTCACTGGAAACTCAACATGGAACTCAGAATTTATACTCACTGGTAACTCAACATGGACCTGAGTTTATACTAACTGGAAACTCAACATGGACCTCAGAATTTATACTCACTGGTAACTCAACATGGACCTGAGTTTATACTCACTGGTAACTCAACATGGACCTGAGTTTATACTCACTGGTAACTCAACATGGACCTGAGTTTATACTCACTGGTGACTCAACATGGACCTCAGAGTTTATACTCACTGGTAACTCAACATGTACCTGAGTTTATACTCACTGGTAACTCAACATGTACCAGAGTTTAAACTCACTGGTAACTCAACATGGGCCTGAGTTTATACTAACTGGAAACTCAACATGGACCTCAGAATTTATACTCACTGGTAATTCAACATGGACCTGAGTTTATACTCACTGGAAACTCAACATGGATCTCAGAATTTATACTCACTGGTAACTCAACATGGACCTGAGTTTATACTCACTGGTAACTCAGCATGTACCTGAGTTTATACTCACTGGTAACTCAACATGTACCTGAGTTTATACTCACTGGTAACTCACATGGACCTCAGAATTTATACTCACTGGTAACTCAACATGGACCTGAGTTTATACTCACTGGTAACTCAACATGGACCTGAGTTTATACTCACTGGTAACTCAACATGGACCTCCACTTTATACTCACTAGGAACTCAACATGGGCCTCAGAGTTTATACTCACTGGTAACTCAACATGAACCTCAGAGTTTATACTCACTGGTACCTCAACATGTACCTCAGAGTTTATACTCACTGGTAACTCAACATGGACCTGAGTTTATACTCACTGGTGACTCAACATGGACCTCAGAGTTTATATTCACTGGTAACTCAACATGGAGCTGAGTTTATACTCACTGGTAACTCAACATGGACCTCAGAGTTTATACTCACTGGTAACTCAACATGGACCTGAGTTTATACTCACTGGTAACTCAACATGGACCTGAGTTTATACTCACTGGTAACTCAACATGGACCTGAGTTTATACTCACTGGTAACTCAACATGGACCTGAGTTTATACTCACTGGTAACTCAACATTGACCTCAGAGTTTATACTCACTGGTAACTCAACATGGACCTCAGAGTTTATACTCACTGGTAACTCAACATGGACCTGAGTTTATACTCACTGGTACCTCAACATGAACCTGAGTTTATACTCACTGGTAACTCAACATGGACCTGAGTTTATACTCACTGGTAACTCAACATGGACCTGAGTTTATACTCACTGGTAACTCAACATGGACCTGAGTTTATACTCACTGGTAACTCAACATGGACCTGAGTTTATACTCACTGGTAACTCAACATGTACCTGAGTTTATACTCACTGGTAACTCAACATGTACCAGAGTTTATACTCACTGGTAACTCAACATGGACCTGAGTTTATACTCACTGGAAACTCAACATGGAACTCAGAATTTATACTCACTGGTAACTCAACATGGACCTGAGTTTATACTAACTGGAAACTCAACATGGACCTCAGAATTTATACTCACTGGTAACTCAACATGGACCTGAGTTTATACTCACTGGTAACTCAACATGGACCTGAGTTTATACTCACTGGTAACTCAACATGGACCTGAGTTTATACTCACTGGTAACTCAACATGGACCTCAGAGTTTATACTGACTGGTAACTCAACATGTACCTGAGTTTATACTCACTGGTAACTCAACATGTACCAGAGTTTATACTCACTGGTAACTCAACATGGACCTGAGTTTATACTCACTGGAAACTCAACATGGACCTCAGAATTTATACTCACGGTTAACTCAACATGGACCTGAGTTTATACTAACTGGAAACTCAACATGGACCTCAGAATTTATACTCACTGGTAATTCAACATGGACCTGAGTTTATACTCACTGGAAACTCAACATGGACATCAGAATTTATACTCACTGGTAACTCAACATGTACCTGAGTTTATACTCACTGGTAACTCACATGGACCTCAGAATTTATACTCACTGGTAACTCAACATGGACCTGAGTTTATACTCACTGGTAACTCAACATGGACCTGAGTTTATACTCACTGGTAACTCAACATGGACCTCCACTTTATACTCACTAGGAACTCAACATGGGCCTCAGAGTTTATACTCACTGGTAACTCAACATGAACCTCAGAGTTTATACTCACTGGTACCTCAACATGAACCTGAGTTTATACTCACTGGTAACTCAACATGGACCTGAGTTTATACTCACTGGTAACTCAACATGGACCTCAGAGTTTATACTCACTGGTAACTCAACATGGACCTCAGAATTTATACTCACTGGTAACTCAACATGGAGCTGAGTTTATACTCACTGGTAACTCAACATGGACCTGAGTTTATACTCACTGGGAACTCAACATGGACCTGAGTTTATACTCACTGGTAACTCAACATGGACCTGAGTTTATACTCACTGGTAACTCAACATTGACCTCAGAGTTTATATTCACTGGTAACTCAACATGGACCTGAGTTTATACTCACTGGTACCTCAACATTAACCTGAGTTTATACTCACTGGTAACTCAACATGGACCTGAGTTTATACTCACTGGGAACTCAACATGGACCTGAGTTTATACTCACTGGTAACTCAACAAGGACCTCAGAGTTTATATTCTCTGGTAACTCAACATGGACCTCAGAGTTTATACTCACTGGTAACTCAACATGGACCTGACTTTATACTCACTGGTACCTCAACATAAACCTGAGTTTATACTCACTGGTAACTCAACATGGACCTGAGTTTATACTCACTGGTAACTCAACATGGACCTCAGAGTTTGTATTCAATGGTAACTCAACATGGACTTCAGAGTTTATACTCACTGGTAACTCAACATGGACCTGAGTTTATACTCACTGGTAACTCAACATGGACCTGAGTTTATACTCACTGGTAACTCAACATGTACCTGAGTTTATACTCACTGGTAACTCAACATGTACCTGAGTTTATACTCACTGGTAACTCACATGGACCTCAGAATTTATACTCACTGGTAACTCAACATGGACCTGAGTTTATACTCACTGGTAACTCAACATGGACCTGAGTTTATACTCACTGGTAACTCAACATGGACCTCCACTTTATACTCACTAGGAACTCAACATGGGCCTCAGAGTTTATACTCACTGGTAACTCAACATGAACCTCAGAGTTTATACTCACTGGTACCTCAACATGAACCTGAGTTTATACTCACTGGTAACTCAACATGGACCTGAGTTTATACTCACTGGTAACTCAACATGGACCTCAGAGTTTATACTCACTGGTAACTCAACATGGACCTCAGAATTTATACTCACTGGTAACTCAACATGGAGCTGAGTTTATACTCGCTGGTAACTCAACATGGACCTGAGTTTATACTCACTGGGAACTCAACATGGACCTGAGTTTATACTCACTGGTAACTCAACATGGACCTGAGTTTATACTCACTGGTAACTCAACATTGACCTCAGAGTTTATATTCACTGGTAACTCAACATGTACCTGAGTTTATACTCACTGGTAACTCAACATGTACCAGAGTTTATACTCACTGGTAACTCAACATGGACCTGAGTTTATACTCACTGGAAACTCAACATGGAACTCAGAATTTATACTCACTGGTAACTCAACATGGACCTGAGTTTATATTAACTGGAAACTCAACATGGACCTCAGAATTTATACTCACTGGTAACTCAACATGGACCTGAGTTTATACTCACTGGTAACTCAACATGGACCTGAGTTTATACTCACTGGTAACTCAACATGGACCTGAGTTTATACTCACTGGTAACTCAACATGGACCTCAGAGTTTATACTGACTGGTAACTCAACATGTACCTGAGTTTATACTCACTGGTAACTCAACATGTACCAGAGTTTATACTCACTGGTAACTCAACATGGACCTGAGTTTATACTCACTGGAAACTCAACATGGACCTCAGAATTTATACTCACGGTTAACTCAACATGGACCTGAGTTTATACTAACTGGAAACTCAACATGGACCTCAGAATTTATACTCACTGGTAATTCAACATGGACCTGAGTTTATACTCACTGGAAACTCAACATGGACATCAGAATTTATACTCACTGGTAACTCAACATGTACCTGAGTTTATACTCACTGGTAACTCACATGGACCTCAGAATTTATACTCACTGGTAACTCAACATGGACCTGAGTTTATACTCACTGGTATCTCAACATGGACCTGAGTTTATACTCACTGGTAACTCAACATGGACCTCCACTTTATACTCACTAGGAACTCAACATGGGCCTCAGAGTTTATACTCACTGGTAACTCAACATGAACCTCAGAGTTTATACTCACTGGTACCTCAACATGAACCTGAGTTTATACTCACTGGTAACTCAACATGGACCTGAGTTTATACTCACTGGTAACTCAACATGGACCTCAGAGTTTATACTCACTGGTAACTCAACATGGACCTCAGAATTTATACTCACTGGTAACTCAACATGGAGCTGAGTTTATACTCACTGGTAACTCAACATGGACCTGAGTTTATACTCACTGGGAACTCAACATGGACCTGAGTTTATACTCACTGGTAACTCAACATGGACCTGAGTTTATACTCACTGGTAACTCAACATTGACCTCAGAGTTTATATTCACTGGTAACTCAACATGGACCTGAGTTTATACTCACTGGTACCTCAACATTAACCTGAGTTTATACTCACTGGTAACTCAACATGGACCTGAGTTTATACTCACTGGGAACTCAACATGGACCTGAGTTTATACTCACTGGTAACTCAACATGGACCTGAGTTTATACTCACTGGTAACTCAACAAGGACCTCAGAGTTTATATTCTCTGGTAACTCAACATGGACCTCAGAGTTTATACTCACTGGTAACTCAACATGGACCTGACTTTATACTCACTGGTACCTCAACATAAACCTGAGTTTATACTCACTGGTAACTCAACATGGACCTGAGTTTATACTCACTGGTAACTCAACATGGACCTCAGAGTTTGTATTCACTGGTAACTCAACATGGACTTCAGAGTTTATACTCACTGGTAACTCAACATGGACCTGAGTGTATACTCACTGGTAACTCAACATGGACCTGAGTTTATACTCACTGGTAACTCAACATGTACCTGAGTTTATACTCACTGGTAACTCAACATGTACCTGAGTTTATACTCACTGGTAACTCACATGGACCTCAGAATTTATACTCACTGGTAACTCAACATGGACCTGAGTTTATACTCACTGGTAACTCAACATGGACCTGAGTTTATACTCACTGGTAACTCAACATGGACCTCCACTTTATACTCACTAGGAACTCAACATGGGCCTCAGAGTTTATACTCACTGGTAACTCAACATGAACCTCAGAGTTTATACTCACTGGTACCTCAACATGAACCTGAGTTTATACTCACTGGTAACTCAACATGGACCTGAGTTTATACTCACTGGTAACTCAACATGGACCTCAGAGTTTATACTCACTGGTAACTCAACATGGACCTCAGAATTTATACTCACTGGTAACTCAACATGGAGCTGAGTTTATACTCACTGGTAACTCAACATGGACCTGAGTTTATACTCACTGGGAACTCAACATGGACCTGAGTTTATACTCACTGGTAACTCAACATGGACCTGAGTTTATACTCACTGGTAACTCAACATTGACCTCAGAGTTTATATTCACTGGTAACTCAACATGGACCTGAGTTTATACTCACTGGTACCTCAACATTAACCTGAGTTTATACTCACTGGTAACTCAACATGGACCTGAGTTTATACTCACTGGGAACTCAACATGGACCTGAGTTTATACTCACTGGTAACTCAACATGGACCTGAGTTTATACTCACTGGTAACTCAACAAGGACCTCAGAGTTTATATTCTCTGGTAACTCAACATGGACCTCAGAGTTTATACTCACTGGTAACTCAACATGGACCTGACTTTATACTCACTGGTACCTCAACATAAACCTGAGTTTATACTCACTGGTAACTCAACATGGACCTGAGTTTATACTCACTGGTAACTCAACATGGACCTCAGAGTTTGTATTCACTGGTAACTCAACATGGACTTCAGAGTTTATACTCACTGGTAACTCAACATGGACCTGAGTTTATACTCACTGGTAACTCAACATGGACCTGAGTTTATACTCACTGGTAACTCAACATGGACCTGAGTTTATACTCACTGGTAACTCAACATGGACCTGAGTTTATACTCACTGGTAACTCAACAAGGACCTCAGAGTTTATATTCTCTGGTAACTCAACATGGACCTCAGAGTTTATACTCACTGGTAACTCAACATGGACCTGACTTTATACTCACTGGTACCTCAACATAAACCTGAGTTTATACTCACTGGTAACTCAACATGGACCTGAGTTTATACTCACTGGTAACTCAACATGGACCTCAGAGTTTGTATTCACTGGTAACTCAACATGGACTTCAGAGTTTATACTCACTGGTAACTCAACATGGACCTGAGTTTATACTCACTGGTACCTCAACATGAACCTGAGTTTATACTCACTGGTAACTCAACATGGACCTGAGTTTATACTCACTGGTAACTCAACATGGACCTGAGTTTATACTCACTGGTAACTCAACATGGACCTGAGTTTATACTCACTGGTAACTCAACATGGACCTGAGTTTATACTCACTGGTAACTCAACATGGACCTCAGAGTTTATACTCACTGGTAACTCAACATGTACCTGAGTTTATACTCACTGGTAACTCAACATGTACCAGAGTTTAAACTCACTGGTAACTCAACATGGACCTGAGTTTATACTCACTGGAAACTCAACATGGACCTCAGAATTTATACTCACTGGTAACTCAACATGGACCTGAGTTTATACTAACTGGAAACTCAACATGGACCTCAGAATTTATACTCACTGGTAATTCAACATGGACCTGAGTTTATACTCACTGGAAACTCAACATGGATCTCAGAATTTATACTCACTGGTAACTCAACATGGACCTGAGTTTATACTCACTGGTAACTCAACATGTACCTGAGTTTATACTCACTGGTAACTCAACATGTACCTGAGTTTATACTCACTGGTAACTCACATGGACCTCAGAATTTATACTCACTGGTAACTCAACATGGACCTGAGTTTATACTCACTGGTAACTCAACATGGACCTGAGTTTATACTCACTGGTAACTCAACATGGACCTCCACTTTATACTCACTAGGAACTCAACATGGGCCTCAGAGTTTATACTCACTGGTAACTCAACATGAACCTCAGAGTTTATACTCACTGGTACCTCAACATGAACCTGAGTTTATACTCACTGGTAACTCAACATGTACCAGAGTTTATACTCACTGGTAACTCAACATGGACCTGAGTTTATACTCACTGGAAACTCAACATGGACCTCAGAATTTATACTCACGGTTAACTCAACATGGACCTGAGTTTATACTAACTGGAAACTCAACATGGACCTCAGAATTTATACTCACTGGTAATTCAACATGGACCTGAGTTTATACTCACTGGAAACTCAACATGGACATCAGAATTTATACTCACTGGTAACTCAACATGGACCTGAGTTTATACTCACTGGTAACTCAACATGTACCTGAGTTTATACTCACTGGTAACTCAACATGTACCTGAGTTTATACTCACTGGTAACTCACATGGACCTCAGAATTTATACTCACTGGTAACTCAACATGGACCTGAGTTTATACTCACTGGTAACTCAACATGGACCTGAGTTTACACTCACTGGTAACTCAACATGGACCTCCACTTTATACTCACTAGGAACTCAACATGGGCCTCAGAGTTTATACTCACTGGTAACTCAACATGAACCTCAGAGTTTATACTCACTGGTACCTCAACATGAACCTGAGTTTATACTCACTGGTAACTCAACATGGACCTGAGTTTATACTCACTGGTTCCTCAACATGAACCTGAGTTTATACTCACTGGTAACTCAACATGGACCTGAGTTTATACTCACTGGTAACTCAACATGGACCTGAGTTTATACTCACTGGTAACTCAACATGGACCTGAGTTTATACTCACTGGTAACTCAACATGGACCTGAGTTTATACTCACTGGTAACTCAACATGGACCTCAGAGTTTATACTCACTGGTAACTCAACATGTACCTGAGTTTATACTCACTGGTAACTCAACATGTACCAGAGTTTAAACTCACTGGTAACTCAACATGGACCTGAGTTTATACTCACTGGAAACTCAACATGGACCTCAGAATTTATACTCACTGGTAACTCAACATGGACCTGAGTTTATACTAACTGGAAACTCAACATGGACCTCAGAATTTATACTCACTGGTAATTCAACATGGACCTGAGTTTATACTCACTGGAAACTCAACATGGATCTCAGAATTTATACTCACTGGTAACTCAACATGGACCTGAGTTTATACTCACTGGTAACTAAACATGTACCTGAGTTTATACTCACTGGTAACTCAACATGTACCTGAGTTTATACTCACTGGTAACTCACATGGACCTCAGAATTTATACTCACTGGTAACTCAACATGGACCTGAGTTTATACTCACTGGTAACTCAACATGGACCTGAGTTTATACTCACTGGTAACTCAACATGGACCTCCACTTTATACTCACTAGGAACTCAACATGGGCCTCAGAGTTTATACTCACTGGTAACTCAACATGAACCTCAGAGTTTATACTCACTGGTACCTCAACATGAACCTGAGTTTATACTCACTGGTAACTCAACATGTACCAGAGTTTATACTCACTGGTAACTCAACATGGACCTGAGTTTATACTCACTGGAAACTCAACATGGACCTCAGAATTTATACTCACGGTTAACTCAACATGGACCTGAGTTTATACTAACTGGAAACTCAACATGGACCTCAGAATTTATACTCACTGGTAATTCAACATGGACCTGAGTTTATACTCACTGGAAACTCAACATGGACATCAGAATTTATACTCACTGGTAACTCAACATGGACCTGAGTTTATACTCACTGGTAACTCAACATGTACCTGAGTTTATACTCACTGGTAACTCAACATGTACCTGAGTTTATACTCACTGGTAACTCACATGGACCTCAGAATTTATACTCACTGGTAACTCAACATGGACCTGAGTTTATACTCACTGGTAACTCAACATGGACCTGAGTTTACACTCACTGGTAACTCAACATGGACCTCCACTTTATACTCACTAGGAACTCAACATGGGCCTCAGAGTTTATACTCACTGGTAACTCAACATGAACCTCAGAGTTTATACTCACTGGTACCTCAACATGAACCTGAGTTTATACTCACTGGTAACTCAACATGGACCTGAGTTTATACTCACTGGTAACTCAACATGGACCTCAGAGTTTATACTCACTGGTAACTCAACATGGAGCTGAGTTTATACTCACTGGTAACTCAACATGGACCTGAGTTTATACTCACTGGGAACTCAACATGGACCTGAGTTTATACTCACTGGTAACTCAACATGGACCTGAGTTTATACTCACTGGTAACTCAACATTGACCTCAGAGTTTATATTCACTTGTAACTCAACATGGACCTGAGTTTATACTCACTGGTACCTCAACATTAACCTGAGTTTATACTCACTGGTAACTCAACATGGACCTGAGTTTATACTCACTGGGAACTCAACATGGACCTGAGTTTATACTCACTGGTAACTCAACATGGACCTGAGTTTATACTCACTGGTAACTCAACAAGGACCTCAGAGTTTATATTCTCTGGTAACTCAACATGGACCTGAGTTTATACTAACTGGAAACTCAACATGGACCTCAGAATTTATACTCACTGGTAATTCAACATGGACCTGAGTTTATACTCACTGGAAACTCAACATGGATCTCAGAATTTATACTCACTGGTAACTCAACATGGACCTGAGTTTATACTCACTGGTAACTAAACATGTACCTGAGTTTATACTCACTGGTAACTCAACATGTACCTGAGTTTATACTCACTGGTAACTCACATGGACCTCAGAATTTATACTCACTGGTAACTCAACATGGACCTGAGTTTATACTCACTGGTAACTCAACATGGACCTGAGTTTATACTCACTGGTAACTCAACATGGACCTCCACTTTATACTCACTAGGAACTCAACATGGGCCTCAGAGTTTATACTCACTGGTAACTCAACATGAACCTCAGAGTTTATACTCACTGGTACCTCAACATGAACCTGAGTTTATACTCACTGGTAACTCAACATGTACCAGAGTTTATACTCACTGGTAACTCAACATGGACCTGAGTTTATACTCACTGGAAACTCAACATGGACCTCAGAATTTATACTCACGGTTAACTCAACATGGACCTGAGTTTATACTAACTGGAAACTCAACATGGACCTCAGAATTTATACTCACTGGTAATTCAACATGGACCTGAGTTTATACTCACTGGAAACTCAACATGGACATCAGAATTTATACTCACTGGTAACTCAACATGGACCTGAGTTTATACTCACTGGTAACTCAACATGTACCTGAGTTTATACTCACTGGTAACTCAACATGTACCTGAGTTTATACTCACTGGTAACTCACATGGACCTCAGAATTTATACTCACTGGTAACTCAACATGGACCTGAGTTTATACTCACTGGTAACTCAACATGGACCTGAGTTTACACTCACTGGTAACTCAACATGGACCTCCACTTTATACTCACTAGGAACTCAACATGGGCCTCAGAGTTTATACTCACTGGTAACTCAACATGAACCTCAGAGTTTATACTCACTGGTACCTCAACATGAACCTGAGTTTATACTCACTGGTAACTCAACATGGACCTGAGTTTATACTCACTGGTAACTCAACATGGACCTCAGAGTTTATACTCACTGGTAACTCAACATGGAGCTGAGTTTATACTCACTGGTAACTCAACATGGACCTGAGTTTATACTCACTGGTAACTCAACATGGACCTGAGTTTATACTCACTGGTAACTCAACATGGACCTCAGAGTTTATACTCACTGGTAACTCAACATGGAGCTGAGTTTATACTCACTGGTAACTCAACATGGACCTGAGTTTATACTCACTGGGAACTCAACATGGACCTGAGTTTATACTCACTGGTAACTCAACATGGACCTGAGTTTATACTCACTGGTAACTCAACATTGACCTCAGAGTTTATATTCACTGGTAACTCAACATGGACCTGAGTTTATACTCACTGGTACCTCAACATTAACCTGAGTTTATACTCACTGGTAACTCAACATGGACCTGAGTTTATACTCACTGGGAACTCAACATGGACCTGAGTTTATACTCACTGGTAACTCAACATGGACCTGAGTTTATACTCACTGGTAACTCAACAAGGACCTCAGAGTTTATATTCTCTGGTAACTCAACATGGACCTCAGAGTTTATACTCACTGGTAACTCAACATGGACCTGACTTTATACTCACTGGTACCTCAACATAAACCTGAGTTTATACTCACTGGTAACTCAACATGGACCTGAGTTTATACTCACTGGTAACTCAACATGGACCTCAGAGTTTGTATTCACTGGTAACTCAACATGGACTTCAGAGTTTATACTCACTGGTAACTCAACATGGACCTGAGTTTATACTCACTGGTAACTCAACATGGACCTGAGTTTATACTCACTGGTAACTCAACATGGACCTGAGTTTATACTCACTGGTAACTCAACATGGACCTGAGTTTATACTCACTGGTAACTCAACAAGGACCTCAGAGTTTATATTCTCTGGTAACTCAACATGGACCTCAGAGTTTATACTCACTGGTAACTCAACATGGACCTGACTTTATACTCACTGGTACCTCAACATAAACCTGAGTTTATACTCACTGGTAACTCAACATGGACCTGAGTTTATACTCACTGGTAACTCAACATGGACCTCAGAGTTTGTATTCACTGGTAACTCAACATGGACTTCAGAGTTTATACTCACTGGTAACTCAACATGGACCTGAGTTTATACTCACTGGTACCTCAACATGAACCTGAGTTTATACTCACTGGTAACTCAACATGGACCTGAGTTTATACTCACTGGTAACTCAACATGGACCTGAGTTTATAATCACTGGTAACTCAACATGGACCTGAGTTTATACTCACTGGTAACTCAACATGGACCTGAGTTTATACTCACTGGTAACTCAACATGGACCTCAGAGTTTATACTCACTGGTAACTCAACATGTACCTGAGTTTATACTCACTGGTAACTCAACATGTACCAGAGTTTAAACTCACTGGTAACTCAACATGGACCTGAGTTTATACTCACTGGAAACTCAACATGGACCTCAGAATTTATACTCACTGGTAACTCAACATGGACCTGAGTTTATACTAACTGGAAACTCAACATGGACCTCAGAATTTATACTCACTGGTAATTCAACATGGACCTGAGTTTATACTCACTGGAAACTCAACATGGATCTCAGAATTTATACTCACTGGTAACTCAACATGGACCTGAGTTTATACTCACTGGTAACTCAACATGTACCTGAGTTTATACTCACTGGTAACTCAACATGTACCTGAGTTTATACTCACTGGTAACTCACATGGACCTCAGAATTTATACTCACTGGTAACTCAACATGGACCTGAGTTTATACTCACTGGTAACTCAACATGGACCTGAGTTTATACTCACTGGTAACTCAACATGGACCTCCACTTTATACTCACTAGGAACTCAACATGGGCCTCAGAGTTTATACTCACTGGTAACTCAACATGAACCTCAGAGTTTATACTCACTGGTACCTCAACATGAACCTCAGAGTTTATACTCACTGGTAACTCAACATGGACCTGAGTTTATACTCACTGGTGACTCAACATGGACCTCAGAGTTTATATTCACTGGTAACTCAACATGAAGCTGAGTTTATACTCACTGGTAACTCAACATTGACCTCAGAGTTTATATTCACTTGTAACTCAACATGGACCTGAGTTTATACTCACTGGTACCTCAACATTAACCTGAGTTTATACTCACTGGTAACTCAACATGGACCTGAGTTTATACTCACTGGGAACTCAACATGGACCTGAGTTTATACTCACTGGTAACTCAACATGGACCTGAGTTTATACTCACTGGTAACTCAACAAGGACCTCAGAGTTTATATTCTCTGGTAACTCAACATGGACCTGAGTTTATACTAACTGGAAACTCAACATGGACCTCAGAATTTATACTCACTGGTAATTCAACATGGACCTGAGTTTATACTCACTGGAAACTCAACATGGATCTCAGAATTTATACTCACTGGTAACTCAACATGGACCTGAGTTTATACTCACTGGTAACTAAACATGTACCTGAGTTTATACTCACTGGTAACTCAACATGTACCTGAGTTTATACTCACTGGTAACTCACATGGACCTCAGAATTTATACTCACTGGTAACTCAACATGGACCTGAGTTTATACTCACTGGTAACTCAACATGGACCTGAGTTTATACTCACTGGTAACTCAACATGGACCTCCACTTTATACTCACTAGGAACTCAACATGGGCCTCAGAGTTTATACTCACTGGTAACTCAACATGAACCTCAGAGTTTATACTCACTGGTACCTCAACATGAACCTGAGTTTATACTCACTGGTAACTCAACATGTACCAGAGTTTATACTCACTGGTAACTCAACATGGACCTGAGTTTATACTCACTGGAAACTCAACATGGACCTCAGAATTTATACTCACGGTTAACTCAACATGGACCTGAGTTTATACTAACTGGAAACTCAACATGGACCTCAGAATTTATACTCACTGGTAATTCAACATGGACCTGAGTTTATACTCACTGGAAACTCAACATGGACATCAGAATTTATACTCACTGGTAACTCAACATGGACCTGAGTTTATACTCACTGGTAACTCAACATGTACCTGAGTTTATACTCACTGGTAACTCAACATGTACCTGAGTTTATACTCACTGGTAACTCACATGGACCTCAGAATTTATACTCACTGGTAACTCAACATGGACCTGAGTTTATACTCACTGGTAACTCAACATGGACCTGAGTTTACACTCACTGGTAACTCAACATGGACCTCCACTTTATACTCACTAGGAACTCAACATGGGCCTCAGAGTTTATACTCACTGGTAACTCAACATGAACCTCAGAGTTTATACTCACTGGTACCTCAACATGAACCTGAGTTTATACTCACTGGTAACTCAACATGGACCTGAGTTTATACTCACTGGTAACTCAACATGGACCTCAGAGTTTATACTCACTGGTAACTCAACATGGAGCTGAGTTTATACTCACTGGTAACTCAACATGGACCTGAGTTTATACTCACTGGGAACTCAACATGGACCTGAGTTTATACTCACTGGTAACTCAACATGGACCTGAGTTTATACTCACTGGTAACTCAACATTGACCTCAGAGTTTATATTCACTGGTAACTCAACATGGACCTGAGTTTATACTCACTGGTACCTCAACATTAACCTGAGTTTATACTCACTGGTAACTCAACATGGACCTGAGTTTATACTCACTGGGAACTCAACATGGACCTGAGTTTATACTCACTGGTAACTCAACATGGACCTGAGTTTATACTCACTGGTAACTCAACAAGGACCTCAGAGTTTATATTCTCTGGTAACTCAACATGGACCTCAGAGTTTATACTCACTGGTAACTCAACATGGACCTGACTTTATACTCACTGGTACCTCAACATAAACCTGAGTTTATACTCACTGGTAACTCAACATGGACCTGAGTTTATACTCACTGGTAACTCAACATGGACCTCAGAGTTTGTATTCACTGGTAACTCAACATGGACTTCAGAGTTTATACTCACTGGTAACTCAACATGGACCTGAGTTTATACTCACTGGTAACTCAACATGGACCTGAGTTTATACTCACTGGTAACTCAACATGGACCTGAGTTTATACTCACTGGTAACTCAACATGGACCTGAGTTTATACTCACTGGTAACTCAACAAGGACCTCAGAGTTTATATTCTCTGGTAACTCAACATGGACCTCAGAGTTTATACTCACTGGTAACTCAACATGGACCTGACTTTATACTCACTGGTACCTCAACATAAACCTGAGTTTATACTCACTGGTAACTCAACATGGACCTGAGTTTATACTCACTGGTAACTCAACATGGACCTCAGAGTTTGTATTCACTGGTAACTCAACATGGACTTCAGAGTTTATACTCACTGGTAACTCAACATGGACCTGAGTTTATACTCACTGGTACCTCAACATGAACCTGAGTTTATACTCACTGGTAACTCAACATGGACCTGAGTTTATACTCACTGGTAACTCAACATGGACCTGAGTTTATAATCACTGGTAACTCAACATGGACCTGAGTTTATACTCACTGGTAACTCAACATGGACCTGAGTTTATACTCACTGGTAACTCAACATGGACCTCAGAGTTTATACTCACTGGTAACTCAACATGTACCTGAGTTTATACTCACTGGTAACTCAACATGTACCAGAGTTTAAACTCACTGGTAACTCAACATGGACCTGAGTTTATACTCACTGGAAACTCAACATGGACCTCAGAATTTATACTCACTGGTAACTCAACATGGACCTGAGTTTATACTAACTGGAAACTCAACATGGACCTCAGAATTTATACTCACTGGTAATTCAACATGGACCTGAGTTTATACTCACTGGAAACTCAACATGGATCTCAGAATTTATACTCACTGGTAACTCAACATGGACCTGAGTTTATACTCACTGGTAACTCAACATGTACCTGAGTTTATACTCACTGGTAACTCAACATGTACCTGAGTTTATACTCACTGGTAACTCACATGGACCTCAGAATTTATACTCACTGGTAACTCAACATGGACCTGAGTTTATACTCACTGGTAACTCAACATGGACCTGAGTTTATACTCACTGGTAACTCAACATGGACCTCCACTTTATACTCACTAGGAACTCAACATGGGCCTCAGAGTTTATACTCACTGGTAACTCAACATGAACCTCAGAGTTTATACTCACTGGTACCTCAACATGAACCTCAGAGTTTATACTCACTGGTAACTCAACATGGACCTGAGTTTATACTCACTGGTGACTCAACATGGACCTCAGAGTTTATATTCACTGGTAACTCAACATGAAGCTGAGTTTATACTCACTGGTAACTCAACATGGACCTCAGAGTTTATACTCACTGGTAACTCAACATGGACCTGAGTTTATACTCACTGGTAACTCAACATGGACCTGAGTTTATACTCACTGGTAACTCAACATGGACCTGAGTTTATACTCACTGGTAACTCAACATGGACCTGAGTTTATACTCACTGGTAACTCAACATTGACCTCAGAGTTAATACTCACTGGTAACTCAACATGGACCTCAGAGTTTATACTCACTGGTAACTCAACATGGACCTGAGTTTATACTCACTGGTACCTCAACATGAACCTGAGTTTATACTCACTGGTAACTCAACATGGACCTGAGTTTATACTCACTGGTAACTCAACATGGACCTGAGTTTATACTCACTGGTAGCTCAACATGGACCTGAGTTTATACTCACTGGTAACTCAACATGGACCTGAGTTTATACTCACTGGTAACTCAACATGTACCTGAGTTTATACTCACTGGTAACTCAACATGTACCAGAGTTTATACTCACTGGTAACTCAACATGGACCTGAGTTTATACTCACTGGAAACTCAACATGGAACTCAGAATTTATACTCACTGGTAACTCAACATGGACCTGAGTTTATACTAACTGGAAACTCAACATGGACCTCAGAATTTATACTCACTGGTAACTCAACATGGACCTGAGTTTATACTCACTGGTAACTCAACATTGACCTCAGAGTTAATACTCACTGGTAACTCAACATGGACCTCAGAGTTTATACTCACTGGTAACTCAACATGGACCTGAGTTTATACTCACTGGTACCTCAACATGAACCTGAGTTTATACTCACTGGTAACTCAACATGGACCTGAGTTTATACTCACTGGTAACTCAACATGGACCTGAGTTTATACTCACTGGTAGCTCAACATGGACCTGAGTTTATACTCACTGGTAACTCAACATGGACCTGAGTTTATACTCACTGGTAACTCAACATGTACCTGAGTTTATACTCACTGGTAACTCAACATGTACCAGAGTTTATACTCACTGGTAACTCAACATGGACCTGAGTTTATACTCACTGGAAACTCAACATGGAACTCAGAATTTATACTCACTGGTAACTCAACATGGACCTGAGTTTATACTAACTGGAAACTCAACATGGACCTCAGAATTTATACTCACTGGTAACTCAACATGGACCTGAGTTTATACTCACTGGTAACTCAACATGGACCTGAGTTTATACTCACTGGTAACTCAACATGGACCTGAGTTTATACTCACTGGTAACTCAACATGGACCTGAGTTTATACTCACTGGTAACTCAACATGGACCTCAGAGTTTATACTGACTGGTAACTCAACATGTACCTGAGTTTATACTCACTGGTAACTCAACATGTACCAGAGTTTATACTCACTGGTAACTCAACATGGACCTCAGAGTTTATACTCACTGGAAACTCAACATGGACCTCAGAATTTATACTCACTGGTAACTCAACATGGACCTGAGTTTATACTAACTGGAAACTCAACATGGACCTCAGAATTTATACTCACTGGTAATTCAACATGGACCTGAGTTTATACTCACTGGAAATTCAACATGGACATCAGAATTTATACTCACTGGTAACTCAACATGGACCTGAGTTTATACTCACTGGTAACTCAACATGTACCTGAGTTTATACTCACTGGTAACTCAACATGTACCTGAGTTTATACTCACTGGTAACTCACATGGACCTCAGAATTTATACTCACTGGTAACTCAACATGGACCTGAGTTTATACTCACTGGTAACTCAACATGGACCTGAGTTTATACTCACTGGTAACTCAACATGGACCTCCACTTTATACTCACTAGGAACTCAACATGGGCCTCAGAGTTTATATTCACTGGTAACTCAACATGAACCTCAGAGTTTATACTCACTGGTACCTCAACATGAACCTGAGTTTATACTCACTGGTAACTCAACATGGACCTGAGTTTATACTCACTGGTAACTCAACATGGACCTCAGAGTTTATACTGACTGGTAACTCAACATGGACCTCAGAATTTATACTCACTGGTAACTCAACATGGAGCTGAGTTTATACTCACTGGTAACTCAACATGGACCTGAGTTTATACTCACTGGGAACTCAACATGGACCTGAGTTTATACTCACTGGTAACTCAACATGGACCTGAGTTTATACTCACTGGTAACTCAACATTGACCTCAGAGTTTATATTCACTGGTAACTCAACATGGACCTGAGTTTATACTCACTGGTACCTCAACATTAACCTGAGTTTATACTCACTGGTAACTCAACATGGACCTGAGTTTATACTCACTGGGAACTCAACATGGACCTGAGTTTATACTCACTGGTAACTCAACATGGACCTGAGTTTATACTCAATGGTAACTCAACAAGGACCTCAGAGTTTATATTCTCTGGTAACTCAACATGGACCTCAGAGTTTATACTCACTGGTAACTCAACATGGATCTGACTTTATACTCACTGGTACCTCAACATAAACCTGAGTTTATACTCACTGGTAACTCAACATGGACCTGAGTTTATACTCACTGGTAACTCAACATGGACCTCAGAGTTTGTATTCACTGGTAACTCAACATGGACTTCAGAGTTTATACTCACTGGTAACTCAACATGGACCTGAGTTTATACTCACTGGTAACTCAACATGGACCTGAGTTTATACTCACTGGTAACTCAACATGGACCTGAGTTTATACTCACTGGTGACTCAACATGGACCTCAGAGTTTATATTCACTGGTAACTCAACATGGAGCTGAGTTTATACTCACTGGTAACTCAACATGGACCTCAGAGTTTATACTCACTGGTAACTCAACATGGACCTGAGTTTATACTCACTGGTAACTCAACATGGACCTCAGAGTTTATACTCACTGGTAACTCAACATGGACCTGAGTTTATACTCTCTGGTACCTCAACATGAACCTGAGTTTATACTCACTGGTAACTCAACATGGACCTGAGTTTATACTCACTGGTAACTCAACATGGACCTGAGTTTATACTCACTGGTAACTCAACATGGACCTGAGTTTATACTCACTGGTAACTCAACATGGACCTCAGAGTTTATACTCACTGGTAACTCAACATGTACCTGAGTTTATACTCACTGGTAACTCAACATGTACCTCAGTTTATACTCACTGGTAACTCAACATGTACCTGAGTTTATACTCACTGGTAACTCACATGGACCTCAGAATTTATACTCACTGGTAACTCAACATGGACCTGAGTTTATACTCACTGGTAACTCAACATGGACCTGAGTTTATACTCACTGGTAACTCAACATGTACCTGAGTTTATACTCACTGGTAACTCACATGGACCTCAGAATTTATACTCACTGGTAACTCAACATGGACCTGAGTTTATACTCACTGGTAACTAAACATGTACCTGAGTTTATACTCACTGGTAACTCAACATGTACCTGAGTTTATACTCACTGGTAACTCACATGGACCTCAGAATTTATACTCACTGGTAACTCAACATGGACCTGAGTTTATACTCACTGGTAACTCAACATGGACCTGAGTTTATACTCACTGGTAACTCAACATGGACCTCCACTTTATACTCACTAGGAACTCAACATGGGCCTCAGAGTTTATACTCACTGGTAACTCAACATGAACCTCAGAGTTTATACTCACTGGTACCTCAACATGAACCTGAGTTTATACTCACTGGTAACTCAACATGTACCAGAGTTTATACTCACTGGTAACTCAACATGGACCTGAGTTTATACTCACTGGAAACTCAACATGGACCTCAGAATTTATACTCACGGTTAACTCAACATGGACCTGAGTTTATACTAACTGGAAACTCAACATGGACCTCAGAATTTATACTCACTGGTAATTCAACATGGACCTGAGTTTATACTCACTGGAAACTCAACATGGACATCAGAATTTATACTCACTGGTAACTCAACATGGACCTGAGTTTATACTCACTGGTAACTCAACATGTACCTGAGTTTATACTCACTGGTAACTCAACATGTACCTGAGTTTATACTCACTGGTAACTCACATGGACCTCAGAATTTATACTCACTGGTAACTCAACATGGACCTGAGTTTATACTCACTGGTAACTCAACATGGACCTGAGTTTACACTCACTGGTAACTCAACATGGACCTCCACTTTATACTCACTAGGAACTCAACATGGGCCTCAGAGTTTATACTCACTGGTAACTCAACATGAACCTCAGAGTTTATACTCACTGGTACCTCAACATGAACCTGAGTTTATACTCACTGGTAACTCAACATGGACCTAAGTTTATACTCACTGGTAACTCAACATGGACCTCAGAGTTTATACTCACTGGTAACTCAACATGGAGCTGAGTTTATACTCACTGGTAACTCAACATGGACCTGAGTTTATACTCACTGGGAACTCAACATGGACCTGAGTTTATACTCACTGGTAACTCAACATGGACCTGAGTTTATACTCACTGGTAACTCAACATTGACCTCAGAGTTTATATTCACTGGTAACTCAACATGGACCTGAGTTTATACTCACTGGTACCTCAACATTAACCTGAGTTTATACTCACTGGTAACTCAACATGGACCTGAGTTTATACTCACTGGGAACTCAACATGGACCTGAGTTTATACTCACTGGTAACTCAACATGGACCTGAGTTTATACTCACTGGTAACTCAACAAGGACCTCAGAGTTTATATTCTCTGGTAACTCAACATGGACCTCAGAGTTTATACTCACTGGTAACTCAACATGGACCTGACTTTATACTCACTGGTACCTCAACATAAACCTGAGTTTATACTCACTGGTAACTCAACATGGACCTGAGTTTATACTCACTGGTAACTCAACATGGACCTCAGAGTTTGTATTCACTGGTAACTCAACATGGACTTCAGAGTTTATACTCACTGGTAACTCAACATGGACCTGAGTTTATACTCACTGGTAACTCAACATGGACCTGAGTTTATACTCACTGGTAACTCAACATGGACCTGAGTTTATACTCACTGGTAACTCAACATGGACCTGAGTTTATACTCACTGGTAACTCAACAAGGACCTCAGAGTTTATATTCTCTGGTAACTCAACATGGACCTCAGAGTTTATACTCACTGGTAACTCAACATGGACCTGAGTTTATACTCACTGGTACCTCAACATAAACCTGAGTTTATACTCACTGGTAACTCAACATGGACCTGAGTTTATACTCACTGGTAACTCAACATGGACCTGAGTTTATAATCACTGGTAACTCAACATGGACCTGAGTTTATACTCACTGGTAACTCAACATGGACCTGAGTTTATACTCACTGGTAACTCAACATGGACCTCAGAGTTTATACTCACTGGTAACTCAACATGTACCTGAGTTTATACTCACTGGTAACTCAACATGTACCAGAGTTTAAACTCACTGGTAACTCAACATGGACCTGAGTTTATACTCACTGGAAACTCAACATGGACCTCAGAATTTATACTCACTGGTAACTCAACATGGACCTGAGTTTATACTAACTGGAAACTCAACATGGACCTCAGAATTTATACTCACTGGTAATTCAACATGGACCTGAGTTTATACTCACTGGAAACTCAACATGGATCTCAGAATTTATACTCACTGGTAACTCAACATGGACCTGAGTTTATACTCACTGGTAACTAAACATGTACCTGAGTTTATACTCACTGGTAACTCAACATGTACCTGAGTTTATACTCACTGGTAACTCACATGGACCTCAGAATTTATACTCACTGGTAACTCAACATGGACCTGAGTTTATACTCACTGGTAACTCAACATGGACCTGAGTTTATACTCACTGGTAACTCAACATGGACCTCCACTTTATACTCACTAGGAACTCAACATGGGCCTCAGAGTTTATACTCACTGGTAACTCAACATGAACCTCAGAGTTTATACTCACTGGTACCTCAACATGAACCTCAGAGTTTATACTCACTGGTAACTCAACATGGACCTGAGTTTATACTCACTGGTGACTCAACATGGACCTCAGAGTTTATATTCACTGGTAACTCAACATGAAGCTGAGTTTATACTCACTGGTAACTCAACATGGACCTCAGAGTTTATACTCACTGGTAACTCAACATGGACCTGAGTTTATACTCACTGGTAACTCAACATGGACCTGAGTTTATACTCACTGGTAACTCAACATGGACCTGAGTTTATACTCACTGGTAACTCAACATGGACCTGAGTTTATACTCACTGGTAACTCAACATTGACCTCAGAGTTAATACTCACTGGTAACTCAACATGGACCTCAGAGTTTATACTCACTGGTAACTCAACATGGACCTGAGTTTATACTCACTGGTACCTCAACATGAACCTGAGTTTATACTCACTGGTAACTCAACATGGACCTGAGTTTATACTCACTGGTAACTCAACATGGACCTGAGTTTATACTCACTGGTAGCTCAACATGGACCTGAGTTTATACTCACTGGTAACTCAACATGGACCTGAGTTTATACTCACTGGTAACTCAACATGTACCTGAGTTTATACTCACTGGTAACTCAACATGTACCAGAGTTTATACTCACTGGTAACTCAACATGGACCTGAGTTTATACTCACTGGAAACTCAACATGGAACTCAGAATTTATACTCACTGGTAACTCAACATGGACCTGAGTTTATACTAACTGGAAACTCAACATGGACCTCAGAATTTATACTCACTGGTAACTCAACATGGACCTGAGTTTATACTCACTGGTAACTCAACATTGACCTCAGAGTTAATACTCACTGGTAACTCAACATGGACCTCAGAGTTTATACTCACTGGTAACTCAACATGGACCTGAGTTTATACTCACTGGTACCTCAACATGAACCTGAGTTTATACTCACTGGTAACTCAACATGGACCTGAGTTTATACTCACTGGTAACTCAACATGGACCTGAGTTTATACTCACTGGTAGCTCAACATGGACCTGAGTTTATACTCACTGGTAACTCAACATGGACCTGAGTTTATACTCACTGGTAACTCAACATGTACCTGAGTTTATACTCACTGGTAACTCAACATGTACCAGAGTTTATACTCACTGGTACCTCAACATGGACCTGAGTTTATACTCACTGGAAACTCAACATGGAACTCAGAATTTATACTCACTGGTAACTCAACATGGACCTGAGTTTATACTAACTGGAAACTCAACATGGACCTCAGAATTTATACTCACTGGTAACTCAACATGGACCTGAGTTTATACTCACTGGTAACTCAACATGGACCTGAGTTTATACTCACTGGTAACTCAACATGGACCTGAGTTTATACTCACTGGTAACTCAACATGGACCTGAGTTTATACTCACTGGTAACTCAACATGGACCTCAGAGTTTATACTGACTGGTAACTCAACATGTACCTGAGTTTATACTCACTGGTAACTCAACATGTACCAGAGTTTATACTCACTGGTAACTCAACATGGACCTCAGAGTTTATACTCACTGGAAACTCAACATGGACCTCAGAATTTATACTCACTGGTAACTCAACATGGACCTGAGTTTATACTAACTGGAAACTCAACATGGACCTCAGAATTTATACTCACTGGTAATTCAACATGGACCTGAGTTTATACTCACTGGAAATTCAACATGGACATCAGAATTTATACTCACTGGTAACTCAACATGGACCTGAGTTTATACTCACTGGTAACTCAACATGTACCTGAGTTTATACTCACTGGTAACTCAACATGTACCTGAGTTTATACTCACTGGTAACTCACATGGACCTCAGAATTTATACTCACTGGTAACTCAACATGGACCTGAGTTTATACTCACTGGTAACTCAACATGGACCTGAGTTTATACTCACTGGTAACTCAACATGGACCTCCACTTTATACTCACTAGGAACTCAACATGGGCCTCAGAGTTTATATTCACTGGTAACTCAACATGAACCTCAGAGTTTATACTCACTGGTACCTCAACATGAACCTGAGTTTATACTCACTGGTAACTCAACATGGACCTGAGTTTATACTCACTGGTAACTCAACATGGACCTCAGAGTTTATACTGACTGGTAACTCAACATGGACCTCAGAATTTATACTCACTGGTAACTCAACATGGAGCTGAGTTTATACTCACTGGTAACTCAACATGGACCTGAGTTTATACTCACTGGGAACTCAACATGGACCTGAGTTTATACTCACTGGTAACTCAACATGGACCTGAGTTTATACTCACTGGTAACTCAACATTGACCTCAGAGTTTATATTCACTGGTAACTCAACATGGACCTGAGTTTATACTCACTGGTACCTCAACATTAACCTGAGTTTATACTCACTGGTAACTCAACATGGACCTGAGTTTATACTCACTGGGAACTCAACATGGACCTGAGTTTATACTCACTGGTAACTCAACATGGACCTGAGTTTATACTCAATGGTAACTCAACAAGGACCTCAGAGTTTATATTCTCTGGTAACTCAACATGGACCTCAGAGTTTATACTCACTGGTAACTCAACATGGACCTGACTTTATACTCACTGGTACCTCAACATAAACCTGAGTTTATACTCACTGGTAACTCAACATGGACCTGAGTTTATACTCACTGGTAACTCAACATGGACCTCAGAGTTTGTATTCACTGGTAACTCAACATGGACTTCAGAGTTTATACTCACTGGTAACTCAACATGGACCTGAGTTTATACTCACTGGTAACTCAACATGGACCTGAGTTTATACTCACTGGTAACTCAACATGGACCTGAGTTTATACTCACTGGTGACTCAACATGGACCTCAGAGTTTATATTCACTGGTAACTCAACATGGAGCTGAGTTTATACTCACTGGTAACTCAACATGGACCTCAGAGTTTATACTCACTGGTAACTCAACATGGACCTGAGTTTATACTCACTGGTAACTCAACATGGACCTGAGTTTATACTCACTGGTAACTCAACATGGACCTGAGTTTATACTCACTGGTAACTCAACATGGACCTGAGTTTATACTCACTGGTAACTCAACATGGACCTCAGAGTTTATACTCACTGGTAACTCAACATGGACCTGAGTTTATACTCTCTGGTACCTCAACATGAACCTGAGTTTATACTCACTGGTAACTCAACATGGACCTGAGTTTATACTCACTGGTAACTCAACATGGACCTGAGTTTATACTCACTGGTAACTCAACATGGACCTGAGTTTATACTCACTGGTAACTCAACATGGACCTCAGAGTTTATACTCACTGGTAACTCAACATGTACCTGAGTTTATACTCACTGGTAACTCAACATGTACCTCAGTTTATACTCACTGGTAACTCAACATGTACCTGAGTTTATACTCACTGGTAACTCACATGGACCTCAGAATTTATACTCACTGGTAACTCAACATGGACCTGAGTTTATACTCACTGGTAACTCAACATGGACCTGAGTTTATACTCACTGGTAACTCAACATGGACCTGAGTTTATACTCACTGGTAACTCAACATGGACCTTAGATTTATACTCACTGGTAACTCAACATGGACCTGAGTTTATACTCACTGGTAACTCAACATGTACCTGAGTTTATACTCACTGGTAACTCAACATGGACCTGAGTTTATACTCACTGGTAACTCAACATGTACCTGAGTTTATACTCACTGGAAACTCAACATGGACCTCAGAGTTTACACTCACTGGTAACTCAACATGGACCTGCGTTTATACTCACTGGTAACTCAACATGGACCTGAGTTTATACTCACTGGTAACTCAACATGGACCTGAGTTTATACTCACTGGTAACTAAACATGAACCTCAGAGTTTATACTCACTGGTAAATCAACATGGACCTCAGAGTTTACACTCACTGGTAACTCAACATGGACCTGCGTTTATACTCACTGGTAACGCAACATGGACCTGAGTTTATACTCACTGGTAACTCAACATGGACCTGAGTTTATACTCACTGGTAACTCAACAGGGACCTCAGAGTTTATACTCACTGGTAACTCGACATGTACCTGAGTTTATACTCACTGGTAACTCAACATGGACCTGAGTTTATACTCACTGGTAACTCAACATGGACCTGAGTTTATACTCACTGGAAACTGAACATGGACCTCAGAATTTATACTCACTGGTAACTCAACATGGACCTGAGTTTATACTCACTGGAAACTCAACATGGACCTCAGAATTTATACTCACTGGTAACTCAACATGGACCTGAGTTTATACTCACTGGGTACTCAACATGGACCTGAGTTTATACTCACTGGTACCTCAACATTAACCTGAGTTTATACTCACTGGTAACTCAACATGGACCTGAGTTTATACTCACTGGGAACTCAACATGGACCTGAGTTTATACTCACTGGTAACTCAACATGGACCTGAGTTTATACTCACTGGTAACTCAACATGGACCTCAGAGTTTGTATTCACTGGTAACTCAACATGGACCTCAGAGTTTATACTCAATGGTAACTCAACATGGACCTGAGTTTATACTCACTGGTAACTCAACATGGACCTGAGTTTATACTCACTGGTAACTCAACATGGACCTGAGTTTATACTCACTGGTAACTCAACATGAACCTCAGAGTTTATATTCACTGGTAACTCAACATGGAGCTGAGTTTATACTCACTGGTAACTCAACATGGACCTCAGAGTTTATACTCACTGGTAACTCAACATGGACCTAAGTTTATACTCACTGGTAACTCAACATGGACCTGAGTTTATACTCACTGGTAACTCAACATGGACCTGAGTTTATACTCACTGGTACCTCAACATGAACCTGAGTTTATACTCACTGGTAACTCAACATGGACCTGAGTTTATACTCACTGGTAACTCAACATGGACCTGAGTTTATACTCACTGGAAACTCAACATGGACCTCAGAGTTTATACTCACTGGTAACTCAACATGGACCTGAGTTTATACTCACTGGAAACTCAACATGGACCTCAGAGTTTATACTCACTGGTAACTATTTCGAAAAACAACGCACATAAAAAGGGCAATAATGTGTGATTCTGTAGTCTGCAGTATGCCTTGTAATATCTGATGTGGTTCACTGGTGAGTATCTCACAGGGAGTGTATAAGAAAGAGAGTGTGTGTGTGAGAACGCCCGTGAGTGTGTGTGCATGTATCCAGACGGCTATCTGAGCATGCGTTACAGTCGTGAGTCCCAGGCCATAAAAGAGAGACCAGGCAGTGATGCATTATGGTCATAAACCTGGGAGACAGACACACAGTGCAGTATGACAAACACACAGATATAGAACCACTGCTTGATACAGAACAGAAAGACAACACCGTAAAGCAGAGGCAAGTAAACATCAGATGGAATGAAATAGGTGCCAAATAAAAAGGCTGGAAATAGAAAGACGGAATTGGAAGATAATTTATAATGAATGAGAGGTGAGTGGTTGTGAGTTGTCATCATCATCATCTTGACAATTGATATGTTATAATATAATGTTGAAAATGGATCTCTCTCTCTCTCTCTCTCCATCTCCCTCTCCCTCTGGCTATCCTATTATTCCTGACCACAGCTTAATGGAACAGAAAATGATCCTCCCTTTTTGGGAGCAATCAGCACTTCACCAATTACACACATTCTTTACCAACTAATGGGCAACACATACTGAGTCTAGACCTGCATTATTTCTAGCATCCTCCAATGAAATCAGGTCAAATTGAGTTGCAAAAATATTATTTGTGGAATCGTAGGATATGCAGTGTTTTCCCTGCATCTGATCTAATGACATTTGTCAGTTCAAAACCAATCTGGTCTGTTTGCTTGTTTGAGCTTCCTGTTGCTGTGTTTCTATTTGGGTTTTAACGAACAGAGCCCTTTGTGCATGAGAGAGAGTAAGAAGAGAGAGATAGAGACAGAGAGAGGGGGAGGGATGCAGAGAGTGAAAGAGAGAGATAGATAGATAGTGGGTGAGATACAGAGAGAGAGATACAGAGATACAGAGATATATATATATATATATATATAGAGAGAGAGAGAGAGAGAGAGAGATACAGAGAGAGAGAGATACACAGAGAGAGAGAGATACAGAGAGATACAGAGAGAGAGAGAGAGAGAGAGAGAGCGATACAGAGATACAGAGAGATACAGAGAGAGGGAGAGAGAGATACAGAGAGAGACCGAGAGAGATACAGAGAGAGATACAGAGAGAGGGAGAGAGAGAGAGAGAGAGGGTGAGAGAGAGAGAGAGAGAGAGAGAGAGAGAGAGATACAGAGAGATACAGAGAGAGGGAGAGAGAGAGAGAGAGAGAGAGGGTGAGAGAGAGAGAGGCAAAAATATATCCATGCTAGTGAGATGAAACTTTGGCAGATGATCATCCATTGTAGATGACAGGGGGAAGTTGCAAAATATGCTAATCTTCATTGCGCTAACACACTGCATTTCACACACACACACACACACACACACACACACACACACACACACACACACACACACACACACACACACACACACACACACACACACACACACACACACACACACACACACACACACACACAGAGAGAGAGAAAGTGTGTGGTGTTTTAAGGTGTGATCAGCTCTAGCTTGTTTGGCTCATTTGTCCCTGCGAGGGATTGGCTGAGTGGCTGAAAAGGAGACAAAGATTCAATGGAGAAAGGATCCCGAGGTGTTTTGGGGGGGTTCAGAGATCAAGCCGAGAGGTTCTAGAACCCTGCAGTGCTTCCTGTGTGTCAATGAAAGAGAGACAGCAGCATCCTCCTCCTTCACCCACGTGTGAGAAAACGAGAGAAAGAAAAGGAGAGAGGTATAGAGGAGAGAGGGAAGGAGAGAGGTATAGAGAGGGAAGGAGGGAGGTATGGAGGAGAGAGGTATAGAGGAGAGATGGAAGGAGGGAGGTATAGAGGAGAGATGGAAGGAGGGAGGTATAGAGGAGAGATGGAAGGAGGGAGGTATAGAGGAGAGAGAGAAGGAGGGAGGTATAGAGGAGAGAGGGAAGGAGTGAGGTATAGAGGATAGAGGGAAGGAGGGAGGTATAGAGGAGAGAGGGAAGGAGGGAGGTATAGAGGAGAGATGGAAGGAGGGAGGTATAGAGGAGAGAGGGAAGGAGGGAGGTAAGGAGGAGAGAGGGAAGGAGAGAGGTATAGAGGAGAGATGGTAGGAGAGAGGGAGGGAGGGAGGGAGGTATAGAGGAGAGAGGGAAGGAGGGAGGTAAGGAGGAGAGAGGGAAAGAGGGAGGTATAGAGGAGAGAGGGAAGGAGGGAGGTATAGAGGAGAGAGGGAAAGAGGGAGGTATAGAGGAGAGATGGAAGGAGGGAGGTATAGAGGAGAGAGGGAAAGAGGGAGGTATAGAGGAGAGAGGGAAGGAGGGAGGTAATGAGGAGAGAGGGAAAGAGGGAGGTAAGGAGGAGAGAGGGAAAGAGGGAGGTATAGAGGAGAGAGGGAAAGAGGGAGGTATAGAGGAGAGAGGGAAAGAGGGAGGTATAGAGGAGAGATGGAAGGAGTGAGGTATAGAGGAGAGAGGGAAAGAGGGAGGTATAGAGGAGAGAGGGAAGGAGGAGAGAGGGAAAGAGGGAGGTATAGAGGAGGGAGGTAAGGAGGAGAGAGGGAAAGAGGGAGGTATAGAGGAGAGAGGGAAGGAGGGAGGTATAGAGGAGAGAGGGAAAGAGGGAGGTATAGAGGAGAGAGGGAAGGAGTGAGGTATAGAGGAGAGAGGGAAGGAGGGAGGTATAGAGGAGAGAGGGAAGGAGTGAGGTATAGAGGAGAGAGGGAAGGAGTGAGGTATAGAGGAGAGAGGGAAGGAGTGAGGTATAGAGGAGAGAGGGAAGGAGTGAGGTATAGAGGAGAGAGGGAAGGAGTGAGGTATAGAGGAGAGAGGGAAGGAGAGAGGTATAGAGGAGAGAGGGAAGGAGTGAGGTATAGAGGAGAGATGGAAGGAGTGAGGTATAGAGGAGAGAGGGAAAGAGGGAGGTATAGAGGAGAGAGGGAATGAGTGAGGTATAGAGGAGAGAGGGAAGGAGTGAGGTATAGAGGAGAGAGGGAAGGAGTGAGGTATAGAGGAGAGAGGGAAGGAGTGAGGTATAGAGGAGAGAGGGAAGGAGTGAGGTATAGAGGAGAGAGGGAAGGAGTGAGGTATAGAGGAGAGAGGGAAGGAGTGAGGTATAGAGGAGAGAGGGAAGGAGTGAGGTATAGAGGAGAGAGGGAAGGAGTGAGGTATAGAGGAGAGAGGGAAGGAGTGAGGTATAGAGGAGAGAGGGAAGGAGTGAGGTATAGAGGAGAGAGGGAAGGAGAGAGGTATAGAGGAGAGAGGGAAGGAGTGAGGTATAGAGGAGAGATGGAAGGAGTGAGGTATAGAGGAGAGAGGGAAAGAGGGAGGTATAGAGGAGAGAGGGAAGGAGTGAGGTATAGAGGAGAGAGGGAAGGAGTGAGGTATAGAGGAGAGAGGGAAGGAGTGAGGTATAGAGGAGAGAGAGAAGGAGTGAGGTATAGAGGAGAGAGGGAAGGAGTGAGGTATAGAGGAGAGAGAGAAGGAGTGAGGTATAGAGGAGAGAGGGAAGGAGTGAGGTATAGAGGAGAGAGGGAAGGAGTGAGGTATAGAGGAGAGAGGGAAGGAGTGAGGTATAGAGGAGAGAGAGAAGGAGTGAGGTATAGAGGAGAGAGGGAAGGAGTGAGGTATAGAGGAGAGAGGGAAGGAGTGAGGTATAGAGGAGAGAGGGAAGGTGTGAGGTATAGAGGAGAGAGGGAAGGAGTGAGGTATAGAGGAGAGAGGGAAGGAGTGAGGTATAGAGGAGAGAGGGAAGGAGTGAGGTATAGAGGAGAGAGGGAAGGAGTGAGGTATAGAGGAGAGAGAGAAGGAGTGAGGTATAGAGGAGAGAGGGAAGGAGTGAGGTATAGAGGAGAGAGGGAAGGAGAGAGGTATAGAGGAGAGAGAGAAGGAGTGAGGTATAGAGGAGAGAGGGAAGGAGTGAGGTATAGAGGAGAGAGGGAAGGAGTGAGGTATAGAGGAGAGAGAGAAGGAGTGAGGTATAGAGGAGAGAGGGAAGGAGTGAGGTATAGAGGAGAGAGGGAAGGAGAGAGGTATAGAGGAGAGAGAGAAGGAGTGAGGTATAGAGGAGAGAGAGAAGGAGTGAGGTATAGAGGAGAGAGGGAAAGAGGGAGGTATAGAGGAGAGAGAGAAGGAGTGAGGGATAGAGGAGAGAGAGAAGGAGTGAGGTATAGAGGAGAGAGGGAAAGAGGGAGGTATAGAGGAGAGAGGGAAAGAGGGAGGTAAGGAGGAGAGAGGGAGGTAAGGAGGAGAGAGGGCAGGAGGGAGGTATAGAGGAGAGATGGTAGGAGGGAGGTATAGAGGAGAGAGGTAGAGAGGAGAGATGGTAGGAGAGAGGGAAGGAGGGAGGTATAGAGGAGAGATGGTAGGAGAGAGGGAGGTATAGAGGAGAGATGGTAGGAGAGAGGGAGGTATAGAGGAGAGAGGGAAGGAGTGAGGTATAGAGGAGAGAGAGAAGGAGTGAGGTATAGAGGAGAGAGGGAAAGAGGGAGGTATAGAGGAGAGAGGGAAAGAGGGAGGTAAGGAGGAGAGAGGGAGGTAAGGAGGAGAGAGGGCAGGAGGGAGGTATAGAGGAGAGATGGTAGGAGGGAGGTATAGAGGAGAGAGGTATAGAGGAGAGATGGTAGGAGAGAGGGAAGGAGGGAGGTATAGAGGAGAGATGGTAGGAGAGAGGGAGGTATAGAGGAGAGATGGTAGGAGAGAGGGAGGTATAGAGGAGAGATGGTAGGAGAGAGGGAGGTATAGAGGAGAGATGGTAGGAGAGAGGGAGGTATAGAGGAGAGATGGTAGGAGAGAGGGAGGTATAGAGGAGAGATGGTAGGAGAGAGGGAGGTATAGAGGAGAGATGGTAGGAGAGAGGGAGGTATAGAGGAGAGATGGTAGGAGAGAGGGAGGTATAGAGGAGAGATGGTAGGAGAGAGGGAGGTATAGAGGAGAGATGGTAGGAGAGAGGGAGGTATAGAGGAGAGATGGTAGGAGAGAGGGAGGTATAGAGGAGAGATGGTAGGAGAGAGGGAGGTATAGAGGAGAGATGGTAGGAGAGAGGGAGGTATAGAGGAGAGATGGTAGGAGAGAGGGAGGTATAGAGGAGAGATGGTAGGAGAGAGGGAGGTATAGAGGAGAGATGGTAGGAGGGAGGTATAGAGGAGAGAGGGAAGGAGGGAGGGAGGTATAGAGGAGAGATGGTAGGAGAGAGGGAGGTATAGAGGAGAGATGGTAGGAGGGAGGTATAGAGGAGAGATGGTAGGAGAGAGGGAGGTATAGAGGAGAGATGGTAGGAGGGAGGTATAGAGGAGAGATGGTAGGAGGGAGGGAGGTATAGAGGAGAGATGGTAGGAGGGAGGTATAGAGGAGAGAGGGAAGGAGTGAGGTATAGAGGAGAGAGGGAAGGAGTGAGGTATAGAGGAGAGAGGGAAGGAGTGAGGTATAGAGGAGAGATGGTAGGAGAGAGGTATAGAGGAGAGAGGGAAGGAGTGAGGTATAGAGGAGAGAGGGAAGGAGTGAGGTATAGAGGAGAGAGGGAAGGAGGGAGGTATAGAGGAGAGATGGTAGGAGAGAGGGAGGTATAGAGGAGAGATGGTAGGAGGGAGGTATAGAGGAGAGATGGTAGGAGAGAGGGAGGTATAGAGGAGAGATGGTAGGAGGGAGGTATAGAGGAGAGATGGTAGGAGGGAGGTATAGAGGAGTGATGGTAGGAGAGAGGGAGGTATAGAGGAGAGATGGTAGGAGGGAGGTATAGAGGAGAGAGGGAAGGAGTGAGGTATAGAGGAGAGATGGTAGGAGGGAGGTATAGAGGAGAGAGGGAAGGAGTGAGGTATAGAGGAGAGAGGGAAGGAGTGAGGTATAGAGGAGAGAGGGAAAGAGGGAGGTATAGAGGAGAGAGGGAAAGAGGGAGGTATAGAGGAGAGAGGGAAAGAGGGAGGTAAGGAGGAGAGAGGGAGGTAAGGAGGAGAGAGGGCAGGAGGGAGGTATAGAGGAGAGATGGTAGGAGGGAGGTATAGAGGAGAGAGGTATAGAGGAGAGATGGTAGGAGAGAGGGAAGGAGGGAGGTATAGAGGAGAGATGGTAGGAGAGAGGGAGGTATAGAGGAGAGATGGTAGGAGAGAGGGAGGTATAGAGGAGAGAGGGAAGGAGTGAGGTATAGAGGAGAGAGAGAAGGAGTGAGGTATAGAGGAGAGAGGGAAAGAGGGAGGTATAGAGGAGAGAGGGAAAGAGGGAGGTAAGGAGGAGAGAGGGAGGTAAGGAGGAGAGAGGGCAGGAGGGAGGTATAGAGGAGAGATGGTAGGAGGGAGGTATAGAGGAGAGAGGTATAGAGGAGAGATGGTAGGAGAGAGGGAAGGAGGGAGGTATAGAGGAGAGATGGTAGGAGAGAGGGAGGTATAGAGGAGAGATGGTAGGAGAGAGGGAGGTATAGAGGAGAGATGGTAGGAGAGAGGGAGGTATAGAGGAGAGATGGTAGGAGAGAGGGAGGTATAGAGGAGAGATGGTAGGAGAGAGGGAGGTATAGAGGAGAGATGGTAGGAGAGAGGGAGGTATAGAGGAGAGATGGTAGGAGAGAGGGAGGTATAGAGGAGAGATGGTAGGAGAGAGGGAGGTATAGAGGAGAGATGGTAGGAGAGAGGGAGGTATAGAGGAGAGATGGTAGGAGAGAGGGAGGTATAGAGGAGAGATGGTAGGAGAGAGGGAGGTATAGAGGAGAGATGGTAGGAGAGAGGGAGGTATAGAGGAGAGATGGTAGGAGAGAGGGAGGTATAGAGGAGAGATGGTAGGAGAGAGGGAGGTATAGAGGAGAGATGGTAGGAGGGAGGTATAGAGGAGAGATGGTAGGAGGGAGGTATAGAGGAGAGATGGTAGGAGAGAGGGAGGTATAGAGGAGAGATGGTAGGAGGGAGGTATAGAGGAGAGAGGGAAGGAGTGAGGTATAGAGGAGAGATGGTAGGAGGGAGGTATAGAGGAGAGAGGGAAGGAGTGAGGTATAGAGGAGAGATGGTAGGAGAGAGGTATAGAGGAGAGAGGGAAGGAGGGAGGTATAGAGGAGAGATGGTAGGAGGGAGGTATAGAGGAGAGAGGGAAGGAGAGAGGTATAGAGGAGAGATGGTAGGAGAGAGGGAGGTATAGAGGAGAGATGGTAGGAGAGAGGTATAGAGGAGAGATGGTAGGAGAGAGGTATAGAGGAGAGATGGTAGGAGAGAGGGAGGTATAGAGGAGAGAGGGAAGGAGGGAGGTATAGAGGAGAGAGGGAAGGAGGGACGTATAAGGAGAGATGGTAGGAGAGAGGGAGGTATAGAGGAGAGATGGTAGGAGAGAGGGAGGTATAGAGGAGAGAGGGAAGGAGGGAGGTATAGAGGAGAGAGGGAAGGAGGGACGTAAAGGAGAGATGGCAGGAGGGAGGTATAGAGGAGAGATGGTAGGAAAGAGGTATAGAGGAGAGAGGGAAGGAGTGAGGTATAGAAGAGAGAGGGAAGGAGTGAGGTATAGAGGAGAGAGGGAAGGAGTGAGGTATAGAGGAGAGAGGGAAGGAGGGAGGTATAGAGGAGAGATGGTAGGAGAGAGGGAGGTATAGAGGAGAGATGGTAGGAGGGAGGTATAGAGGAGAGATGGTAGGAGAGAGGGAGGTATAGAGGAGAGATGGTAGGAGGGAGGTATAGAGGAGAGATGGTAGGAGGGAGGTATAGAGGAGAGATGGTAGGAGAGAAGGAGGTATAGAGGAGAGATGGTATGAGGGAGGTATAGAGGAGAGAGGGAAGGAGTGAGGTATAGAGGAGAGATGGTAGGAGAGAGGTATAGAGGAGAGAGGGAAGGAGGGAGGTATAGAGGAGAGATGGTAGGAGGGAGGTATAGAGGAGAGAGGGAAGGAGAGAGGTATAGAGGAGAGATGGTAGGAGAGAGGGAGGTATAGAGGAGAGATGGTAGGAGAGAGGTATAGAGGAGAGATGGTAGGAGAGAGGTATAGAGGAGAGATGGTAGGAGAGAGGGAGGTATAGAGGAGAGAGTGAAGGAGGGAGGTATAGAGGAGAGAGGGAAGGAGGGACGTATAAGGAGAGAGAGAAGGAGTGAGGTATAGAGGAGAGAGGGAAGGAGGGAGGTATAGAGGGGAGATGGCAGGAGGGAGGTATAGAAGAGAGAGGGAAGGAGGGAGGTATAGAGGGGAGAGGGAAGGAGGGAGGTATAGAGGGGAGATGGCAGGAGGGAGGTATAGAGGAGAGAGGGAAGGAGGGAGGTATAGAGGGGAGATGGCAGGAGGGAGGTATAGAGGAGAGAGGGAAGGAGGGAGGTATAGAGGAGAGATGGCAGGAGGGAGGTATAGAGGAGAGAGGGAAGGAGGGAGGTATAGAGGGGAGATGGCAGGAGGGAGGTATAGAGGAGAGAGGGAAGGAGGGAGGTATAGAGGAGAGATGGCAGGAGGGAGGTATAGAGGAGAGATGGAAGGAGGGACGTATAGATTAGAGATGGCAGGAGGGAGGTATAGAGGAGAGAGGGAAGGAGGGAGGTATAGAGGAGAGAGGGAAGGAGGGACGTATAAGGAGAGATGGCAGGAGGGAGGTATAGAGGAGAGAGGGAAGGAGGGACGTATAAGGAGAGATGGCAGGAGGGAGGTATAGAGGAGAGAGGGAAGGAGGGACGTATAAGGAGAGATGGCAGGAGGGAGGTATAGAGGAGAGAGGGAAGGAGGGACGTATAAGGAGAGAGGGAAGGAGGGAGGTAGAGAGGAGAGAGGGAAGGAGGGAGGTATAAGGAGAGATGGCAGGAGGGAGGTATAGAGGAGAGATGGCAGGAGGGAGGTATAGAGGAGAGAGGGAAGGAGGGACGTATAAGGAGAGATGGCAGGAGGGAGGTATAGAGGAGAAATGGAAGGAGGGAGGTATAAGGAGAGAGGGAAGGAGGGAGGTATAGAGGAGAGAGGGAAGGAGGGACGTATAAGGAGAGATGGCAGGAGGGAGGTATAGAGGGGAGATGGCAGGAGGGAGGTATAGAGGAGAGAGGGAAGGAGGGAGGTATAAGGACAGATGGCAGGAGGGAGGTATAAGGAGAGAGGGAAGGAGGGAGGTATAGAGGAGAGAGGGAAGGAGGGACGTATAAGGAGAGATGGCAGGAGGGAGGTATAGAGGGGAGATGGCAGGAGGGAGGTATAGAGGAGAGAGGGAAGGAGGGAGGTATAAGGAGAGATGGCAGGAGGGAGGTATAGAGGAGAGAGGGAAGGAGGGACGTATAAGGAGAGATGGCAGGAGGGAGGTATAGAGGGGAGATGGCAGGAGGGAGGTATAGAGGAGAGAGGGAAGGAGGGAGGTATAAGGAGAGATGGCAGGAGGGAGGTATAAGGAGAGATGGCAGGATGGAGGTATAGAGGAGAGATGGCAGGATGGAGGTATAGAGGAGAGATGGCAGGATGGAGGTATAGAGGAGAGATGGCAGGAGGGAGGTATAGAGGAGAGAGGGAAGGAGGGACGTATAAGGAGAGATGGCAGGAGGGAGGTATAGAGGAGAGAGGGAAGGAGGGAGGTATAAGGAGAGATGGCAGGAGGGAGGTATGAGGAGAGATGGCAGGAGGGAGGTATAGAGGAGAGAGGGAAGGAGGGACGTATAAGGAGAGATGGCAGGAGTGAGGTATAGAGGAGAGAGGGAAGGAGGGAGGTATAGAGGAGAGAGGGAAGGAGGGACGTATAAGGAGAGATGGCAGGAGGGAGGTATAAGGAGAGATGGCAGGAGGGAGGTATAGAGGAGAGAGGGAAGGAGGGACGTATAAGGAGAGATGGCAGGAGTGAGGTATAGAGGAGAGATGGAAGGAGAGAGGGAGGTATAGAGGAGAGATGGTAGGAGGGAGGTATAGAGGAGAGATGGTAGGAGGGAGGTATAGAGGAGAGATGGTAGGAGAGAGGGAGGTATAGAGGAGAGATGGTAGGAGGGAGGTATAGAGGAGAGAGGGAAGGAGTGAGGTATAGAGGAGAGATGGTAGGAGGGAGGTATAGAGGAGAGAGGGAAGGAGTGAGGTATAGAGGAGAGATGGTAGGAGAGAGGTATAGAGGAGAGAGGGAAGGAGGGAGGTATAGAGGAGAAATGGTAGGAGGGAGGTATAGAGGAGAGAGGGAAGGAGAGAGGTATAGAGGAGAGATGGTAGGAGAGAGGGAGGTATAGAGGAGAGATGGTAGGAGAGAGGTATAGAGGAGAGATGGTAGGAGAGAGGTATAGAGGAGAGATGGTAGGAGAGAGGGAGGTATAGAGGAGAGAGGGAAGGAGGGAGGTATAGAGGAGAGAGGGAAGGAGGGACGTATAAGGAGAGATGGTAGGAGAGAGGGAGGTATAGAGGAGAGATGGTAGGAGAGAGGGAGGTATAGAGGAGAGAGGGAAGGAGGGAGGTATAGAGGAGAGAGGGAAGGAGGGACGTATAAGGAGAGATGGCAGGAGGGAGGTATAGAGGAGAGATGGTAGGAGAGAGGTATAGAAGAGAGAGGGAAGGAGTGAGGTATAGAGGAGAGAGGGAAGGAGTGAGGTATAGAGGAGAGAGGGAAGGAGTGAGGTATAGAGGAGAGAGGGAAGGAGGGAGGTATAGAGGAGAGATGGTAGGAGAGAGGGAGGTATAGAGGAGAGATGGTAGGAGGGAGGTATAGAGGAGAGATGGTAGGAGAGAGGGAGGTATAGAGGAGAGATGGTAGGAGGGAGGTATAGAGGAGAGATGGTAGGAGGGAGGTATAGAGGAGAGATGGTAGGAGAGAGGGAGGTATAGAGGAGAGATGGTAGGAGGGAGGTATAGAGGAGAGAGGGAAGGAGTGAGGTATAGAGGAGAGATGGTAGGAGGGAGGTATAGAGGAGAGAGGGAAGGAGTGAGGTATAGAGGAGAGATGGTAGGAGAGAGGTATAGAGGAGAGAGGGAAGGAGGGAGGTATAGAGGAGAGATGGTAGGAGGGAGGTATAGAGGAGAGAGGGAAGGAGAGAGGTATAGAGGAGAGATGGAAGGAGAGAGGGAGGTATAGAGGAGAGATGGTAGGAGAGAGGTATAGAGGAGAGATGGTAGGAGAGAGGTATAGAGGAGAGATGGTAGGAGAGAGGGAGGTATAGAGGAGAGAGGGAAGGAGGGAGGTATAGAGGAGAGAGGGAAGGAGGGACGTATAAGGAGAGAAAGAAGGAGTGAGGTATAGAGGGGAGATGGCAGGAGGGAGGTATAGAGGAGAGAGGGAAGGAGGGAGGTATAGAGGAGAGATGGCAGGAGGGAGGTATAGAGGAGAGAGGGAAGGAGGGAGGTATAGAGGGGAGATGGAAGGAGGGAGGTATAGAGGAGAGAGGGAAGGAGGGAGGTATAGAGGGGAGATGGCAGGAGGGAGGTATAGAGGAGAGATGGCAGGAGGGAGGTATAGAGGAGAGAGGGAAGGAGGGAGGTATAGATTAGAGATGGCAGGAGGGAGGTATAGAGGAGAGAGGGAAGGAGGGAGGTATAGAGGAGAGAGGGAAGGAGGGACGTATAAGGAGAGATGGCAGGAGGGAGGTATAGAGGAGAGAGGGAAGGAGGGACGTATAAGGAGAGATGGCAGGAGGGAGGTATAGAGGAGAGAGGGAAGGAGGGACGTATAAGGAGAGATGGCAGGAGGGAGGTATAGAGGAGAGAGGGAAGGAGGGAGGTATAAGGAGAGAGGGAAGGAGGGAGGTATAGAGGAGAGATGGCAGGAGGGAGGTATAGAGGAGAGATGGCAGGAAGGAGGTATAGAGGAGAGAGGGAAGGAGGGACGTATAAGGAGAGATGGCAGGAGGGAGGTATAGAGGAGAGAGGGAAGGAGGGAGGTATAAGGAGAGAGGGAAGGAGGGAGGTATAGAGGAGAGAGGGAAGGAGGGACGTATAAGGAGAGATGGCAGGAGGGGGGTATAGAGGGGAGATGGCAGGAGGGAGGTATAGAGGAGAGAGGGAAGGAGGGAGGTATAAGGAGAGATGGCAGGAGGGAGGTATAAGGAGAGAGGGAAGGAGTGAGGTATAAGGAGAGAGGGAAGGAGGGAGGTATAAGGAGAGAGGGAAGGAGGGAGGTATAGAGGAGAGAGGGAAGGAGGGAGGTATAAGGAGAGAGGGAAGGAGGGAGGTATAGAGGAGAGAGGGAAGGAGGGACGTATAAGGAGAGATGGCAGGAGGGAGGTATAGAGGGGAGATGGCAGGAGGGAGGTATAGAGGAGAGAGGGAAGGAGGGAGGTATAAGGAGAGATGGCAGGAGGGACGTATAAGGAGAGATGGCAGGAGGGAGGTATAGAGGAGAGATGGCAGGATGGAGGTATAGAGGAGAGAGGGAAGGAGGGAGGTATAGAGGGGAGATGGCAGGAGGGAGGTATAGAGGAGAGAGGGAAGGAGGGAGGTATAAGGAGAGATGGCAGGAGGGAGGTATAAGGAGAGATGGCAGGAGGGAGGTATAGAGGAGAGATGGCAGGATGGAGGTATAGAGGAGAGATGGCAGGATGGAGGTATAGAGGAGAGATGGCAGGATGGAGGTATAGAGGAGAGATGGCAGGAGGGAGGTATAGAGGAGAGATGGCAGGATGGAGGTATAGAGGAGAGATGGCAGGATGGAGGTATAGAGGAGAGATGGCAGGAGGGAGGTATAGAGGAGAGAGGGAAGGAGGGACGTATAAGGAGAGATGGCAGGAGGGAGGTATAGAGGAGAGAGGGAAGGAGGGAGGTATAAGGAGAGATGGCAGGAGGGAGGTATAAGGAGAGATGGCAGGAGGGAGGTATAGAGGAGAGAGGGAAGGAGGGACGTATAAGGAGAGATGGCAGGAGGGAGGTATAGAGGAGAGAGGGAAGGAGTGAGGTATAGAGGAGAGATGGCAGGAGGGAGGTATAGAGGGGAGATGGCAGGAGGGAGGTATAGAGGAGAGAGGGAAGGAGGGAGGTATAAGGAGAGATGGCAGGAGGGAGGTATAAGGAGAGATGGCAGGAGGGAGGTATAGAGGAGAGATGGCAGGAGGGAGGTATAGAGGAGAGATGGCAGGATGGAGGTATAGAGGAGAGAGGGAAGGAGGGACGTATAAGGAGAGATGGCAGGAGTGAGGTATAGAGGAGAGAGGGAAGGAGGGAGGTATAGAGGAGAGAGGGAAGGAGGGACGTATAAGGAGAGATGGCAGGAGTGAGGTATAAGGAGAGATGGCAGGAGGGAGGTATAGAGGAGAGAGGGAAGGAGGGAGGTATAGAGGAGAGAGGGAAGGAGGGACGTATAAGGAGAGATGGCAGGAGGGAGGTATAAGGAGAGATGGCAGGAGGGAGGTATAGAGGAGAGAGGGAAGGAGGGACGTATAAGGAGAGATGGCAGGAGGGAGGCATAGAGGAGAGAGGGAAGGAGTGAGGTATAGAGGAGAGATGGCAGGAGGGAGGTATAAGGAGAGATGGCAGGAGGGAGGTATAGAGGAGAGAGGGAAGGAGGGACGTATAAGGAGAGATGGCAGGAGGGAGGTATAGAGGAGAGAGGGAAGGAGGGAAGTATAAGGAGAGATGGCAGGAGGGAGGTATAGAGGAGAGAGGGAAGGAGGGACGTATAAGGAGAGATGGCAGGAGGGAGGTATAAGGAGAGATGGCAGGAGGGAGGTATAGAGGAGAGAGGGAAGGAGGGACGTATAAGGAGAGATGGCAGGAGGGAGGCATAGAGGAGAGAGGGAAGGAGGGAGGTATAGAGGAGAGAGGGAAGGAGGGACGTATAAGGAGAGATGGCAGGAGGGAGGTATAAGGAGAGATGGCAGGAGGGAGGTATAGAGGAGAGAGGGAAGGAGGGACGTATAAGGAGAGATGGCAGGAGGGAGGCATAGAGGAGAGAGGGAAGGAGTGAGGTATAGAGGAGAGATGGCAGGAGGGAGGTATAAGGAGAGATGGCAGGAGGGAGGTATAGAGGAGAGAGGGAAGGAGGGACGTATAAGGAGAGATGGCAGGAGGGAGGTATAGAGGAGAGAGGGAAGGAGGGAAGTATAAGGAGAGATGGCAGGAGGGAGGTATAGAGGAGAGAGGGAAGGAGGGACGTATAAGGAGAGATGGCAGGAGTGAGGTATAGAGGAGAGAGGGAAGGAGGGAGGTATAGAGGAGAGAGGGAAGGAGGGACGTAT